>NC_056743.1:1263251134-1263533634 GCF_019279795.1 Protopterus annectens
TATATATATATATATATGTATATATATCTTTGCACATGCACACACACACACACACACACACACACACACACACACACACACACACACACACACACACACACACACACACACATCTGTGCGGGTGGCATGAGTTTAAGAAGTGCACCCCCCCCATGTTGGTGGGTGCAGGGGGCTTGTAGCACTGCAAAAATGTAACAAAAGAATAGCAAGTTTCAACATTCATTGTTTTTGGGGCATGCTGTTTATTTTTCATAATTCCAGGGCTCAACATTACAAAAGGGAATCATGTTGTGTAGGCATTTCAACTTGCTGGGGGGATTGCCTGAGGTGTTTATAACATTTGAAATTATTGCTTATTTCCTTCTTGGAAGATATGGGTACAGATGCTTATTTGTACTGGGGTGCTTGGCAGATCAAGTTAGTTGGGAAAATTATTTAAAAATGATTTTGCTGTCTTACCTTCATTGTACAACTGAAAGCTTGCTGTTGTGACACTGAAAACCAAGAGGGAATGTATTTTGCATCATGTGTATATGTTTGCTTAAAGTGTTACGTTGCTACCAGATGAATAGCTATATTAGAAAGGTTTCATTTCCCTTTTTTTAACAGTTTCTTTTTCAGAGGCTTGCATGCATATGCGTGTTTATTACTCACTGCATCTGAATGCTTAACAGAACAAGCCAGTCAGAAATAATGATAGACATGAATTAGGTATAACTGATTGCATTGCAGTGTTGCTTTGGCTGCCAGATGTACAGATATGTACCCTCTTGCACCCACCCAGTTGCAGCCGAAGGCTGGAGTATGCAGAGGGTTTTAGCACTGCACTGTTCCTCAATTTCACAAGGGGGTTAACATCAGTGTAACTTCCTTGCATACCTTTCAACTGTACAGCGTTTTGCAGAATGTCCATGTCTGTTCGTCATAAAATCTATGGTTTCCTGGCAAATCACGGAGGATTGAAGTCACTAAATAATGACTAAATAATTATAAATATTTGGGTTTCAGACTTCATATCTTTCAGAAATTGTATGCAAACACAAATCCTGTTATTCTTGCAGCTTTCCAAGTTTTTAAGAGCAATATTTAAAATCTGTCTCTATTTTTGGGCTTTTGCCCCCCCATTATTTTAGGCTTTGCCCATTTTTCTTACTTTAAGACATTGAGAGGTATGCTTCCCTGCCCACTCGCAGTAGGCACTCAGCAGGCAGTAGTCAAGGGTGCATGTATCCTTCTAAGTCTCTGGTGCAGGCTACATATGCAACTTTTGTGTCTGTCCTGGTTGAGTTATTATTCAGAAGTATAAAGGTCAGTTATGTCTGTTGCACATTGTGAGGGAGATCCCAAACAGTTTATCTTTTGTAGTACTTAAAATCGCTGGGTGTATTTTGTTTTCGGACACAGTAAAACACTCTTGTACACTAAATCTTTACATATATGATTGAACCTTTTTTGTCATAGCCCTCAACTGAATGTAACCCACTTCATATGACCCTCACATCATTTGAGTCTGCAACTACTGCATTACACATAAATGCTGAAAGGACAGCAGATTTAAAATGGTAACAGTGAGCTTGCTAGGCATATATCTACAGCAAGAAAGACACTGGTCTTGAGTGGTATTTTGCCATCACCCAGAATGATGCTAAGATTCAAAGACAAGATAACTCACTGTAATAAGTGACTATGGAGTTGGTATCATTCTAGGGGGATCTAGTATGTGTCAGCTTGGGTTGAGACGGCTGACAAGTATTTCTGCTTTGCCAGGGATGGCTTTCATCTCTCTTACCAAAGCTTTTGCATACTGGCTAAAGCATTTGTTGCCTCCATAGTGTCTTTTTTATCAGAGTCCATCTGATGGACATTTTAATCTTGTAAATTCCAATTTGGAACTTATTAATGTGGCTGTATTGAATGTCAGGAGTTTTAACAAAAATGCCTTAATGTGAGACTTTCCTGCAACTTGAACACATTTATATATGTCTAGTTACAGAGAACACTCCCTGTGTTCCTGGGTATAATGCCTATCACATCTTCAGACCCACTGGCAATTGTGGGGGAGTATCAGTGTTTGTAACAGATATCATCACCCCATGACAGATTCCTTTGGACACCACATGTGAATTCCTAGAAGTCCAAATCACCCTAAACAAGACTAATTACCACTTCATAGCTAGCTACAGAACACCCTCTACATCCTTCTGAGCACAATATCTATCTTAACACATTAGCTGAAATTCCTATTAAACACAAAATCTTTCTACTGGGGGACTTCAACTATCCTTCAATAAACTGGTTGACCTACACTGCAAATTGTCAGCATTCCCCATGCTTCCTTGATGTTATTAATGTTAACTCTCCTGCATAAATAGTTAACTATTCTACTAGGGGACACAATTTCCTGGTACTAGTCCTCACAAATATGGCCACTTCTTGCACAGCTCCATATGTATCATCATTTCTTGTTAAATCAGACCATAATTTAGTGATCTTTTTTCTTTTAAACTGGTTGTACTTTCCCTGTAAATAGATCTGTGTTTAGGGACTTCTCAAAAGACAATCTTCTTCAGTTACTTGATTATTTAAATTCTGCTGTGATCCTCCTCAGAAGAATCCTGTTGATAAAGCTGTTACCTATGCCTTTGACTTCTACTCCCACTTAAACAGTTCTATTGATAAGGCAGTCCCTATCCTCAACAATTATAGTAAGAAGTAAAAAAAACTGTGGTGGAATACCCGTATAAATAAATTATATAACAAGAGAAAGAGACTGTTTAATGTTTCTAAGAGATCTCATTCTACCTGCCTTAAGAGCATAATTACGCAAACTAACAAGGAGTTTAAAGGAGCAATTAGGAAGCTCAAAGTTGAGTATGAACTTAAAATCATTACTATGAGCAAAAATAACTGAACATCTTTCTTTCACTATGTCAGGAAGTTAAGAACTAACACTCAACAGTGGTCAAAGCTAGTCCACAATAATACCACACTTTCTGACCCAAAGGAAATAGCTAATATCCTAGCTAACAAATTTAGTGCAACCACCCACAGTTATAGCTAACCCTCAGGTTCCACAATGCTACTCATCCCCTTTAATTACTATGGAACAAGTTCTCTCAGCCCTTTCAAAAACTAAGAATACTTCATCCATAGGTCCTAACATACCAGGTTACCTGATTATCATTGCCAAATGTGGCCTTTTGGAACCCCTACATAAACTCTTTAATTTAAGCTTCTCCACTGGATACATGCCTGAAGCCTGAAAAACAGCTATTGTTATGCCATTACACAAGAGTGGTCAGACTATAAACCCTGGTAACTATAGACCCATTAGTTTCACTAACCTTATATGTAAAGCTTTGTAGTGCATTAAAAATCTCTCAACCCTGGACCCTCATCAATTTAGATATATCAAAGGAAAGTCCTGCCTCTTTAACCTCATTAATTCCTTTGAAAAGGTAACTGAAGCAGTGGATGGTAGTTATGCAGTGCATACAGCATATCTAGACCTGGCCAAGGCCCTTGACACTATTTCCCATAGAAAAATTGTTAACAGATTTATAAATCTGAATACAAATCCTTATATTTTGTGATGGGTGGCTAACTGGTTGTCTGACAGAACCAATATGGTTAGAGTAGCAGGTGCCACTTCTGAAATTAAAACAGTTACCAGTGGTGTACCACATGGCTCAGTTTTGAGCCCTCTTCTATTTGGCATATATTTCTTAGACCTTCAGGAATGCACTTCTGGCCTATGGCTAACTAAGTTTGCAGATGTTTATACTAGGTGTTGTCATTCAATCTTCAGCTGATTCATAATTGCTTCGTCATAGCTTAGACCATGTGAACAACTGGGGCAAGGACAATGGCCTCAAATTAAATGTATAAAGTGTAGTATAGTTCGTTTTGGTAAACAAAACAGTTTCACTTACTATAAAGGAGATGCACACCTCCAATCAGACACCGTTGTAATGCATGTGAGTACTCTTGTTGATAATTTCTATGATTTGACCATCATGCTTACATAGTAGTTCAGAAAGCCTTTTATCTTGTCTATCTAATTTTCAAAGTTATCTCTACTAGATCAAAAGAAGTCTTAATTTCCCTTTACTCATATCTTATCAGACCCATTATTGAATATAAAATGCACCTTTGGGCATGTATTTATCTAAATATATAACACGACTTGAGAGACCTCAGAGATTCATGACTAAAAAGATCAGGTTCCTCACAAATCTTAAGTTATCAGGAGAGACTGGCAGCCCTTTCTTTGTACACAGTCTCTTACAGGCTCTGCCTAGGAGATCTATGTCTAGCCTTTTGTGCAATGAAAGCTCTGACCCTATTTGATCTTCTATTCCTTCACAGAAACAATGGTACATCAAATACTCAGTTAAAGGAACTAAACTTTCATCAGCAGATAAATAAGACATGTTGGCATGATAGAGTCATATCCTGACTTATCCCTCTCCTCTGGAATATACATCTACTACATATCAAGCAGAATAGCACCCTTGGCATCTTTAAGGAAAACCTAGACAATTGTATGGGCAGCTTCAAATTCTTTCCGGGTCTATCTCGTCTTGCCTGTCTTGAGGCTGGAGGGAATACAGTTTTTTTTTGGCTAGGCTTGAAATGATCTGCAGATCAATTGCCTAGTACTAACCTATGAACCTTTAAGATTACATAAATAAACAACCATTAAAAATCAGGTTCCTGAAAAGAAATTTTGGAATAAAGAAGGTTTAGGTATGTTCAGTATGGGTGTGGGTGTTATGTTTCTAAGAAGGTGTATATATGCTGCACATTTGGCTATTTTTGTTATTTTGTTAAGTGGAATGTACCAGGTTATGTTGGGTTCTCTGTTTCTGCAATAAAGTGCCATCTTCTTCCAGCCATATATATCAGAATTTAGCTTCAAATCAGTTTTCTTTCTGTATTTCTAATCCAGTGCTGGTTATTAGTCCCCCAGCTTTTACAAGCTGAACAATGATTCTGTAGGTGTACATGTTGAGTCTTCAGCCAATCATGAGCAAGTATTTATAAACATTCACAAAGTAGCATTGAGTTATAGTAATGTAACTACCAGGGAACTATTGAAGCATAATGTGTAGTGAGTTGTAATAGATCTTCATAGTTCTCTATAAAAGTAAACTGGAATTCAAAATGTTAACTTGCCATTTCATAATGCATGCACATGTACATATAATGGTTTTAGACATGGGCAGACAGCCTCCTTATAAATAAATGTTTTTTTATAGTTGCTAAGATAGATGTTTCAGGTACAGTATGAGCCACTGCATATTCCAACAGTCAGGGATACATTTCCAGTAGGGAATATAACTTGCATGTTTGCCAAAACTGCAATATGGAATTATGGATTAGTAATGACTATATGAACAAAATGACTGCAATCTGAGTAATACAGAAAAGATTAAGAAAAGCAACTTTCAGCAATCCTGAAAAATGCCTTTTCACATGGAGGCAAGCTCCCTTGTGTTTCCATGTGGCGGATATCCACATACCCCTTAATTTTTATATGTTAACTGTATGGCCACACAATAGTGGGGAAAATGGCAAGCTCTTGGCTTGATAAGAGTGACCTGTTTACATTACTTGGACTTGTAGTGCTGGTCATCAAACAGCTGTCATGTTTCCACAAGTGTCATACGCAGGCCAGTAATAGGTTTGAAAGAAGCCGCTTTAAGGTATATTTTCTCAAGTTTTTGCTTTTTATGCAATTAACCTGAATTTTTTCTGGGTCTTATCTAAAAATCATTTGAATTCATGTCTCAAATGATCAGAGTAATAAGATGATGTTCTGAATAGAGGAGTTTGATTCCTTATAAGGCACAGCATTTTTTCTCGTCAAAAACTTAAAAAAAAAATACAGACTCCTGTCCTATCTCTGTGGCATAGAAGGATAAATTCCTGACTATAACCCAAACAACCAGAGTTTAAATAGTAGTATGGTCACTAAAAGAGACATGTGTAAAACTGGGAGTGAGTACCAGCACAACCACTGCCACTTTGTGTGGAGAGTAGTGGTGGTTCTAATCAGTGGAGGCTTGCATGGCACTGAAATGGCCATGACTGGGGACATGGGTTTATCAGTCCCAAAATGTCACATCAGCCATAGTGTGTGTGTGGGTGGAAACACAATAATTTGGGTGCTCACATCAGCCACTGAGGGAGGGGTAAAAGCCTCAAGACAAATGATATGTTCAACAGGATGCCATCAAGGGTACAGGCTATTTCCATGGCTACCATAATGATGGCCACTCTGGTTGGCTCTCACTCCTGTACTGGGGGTACCCAGTATAGGAAAAAATATGGACTCACAAAACATTTGATATGGTATGATGATCATCAGATCTAGACAAAAAAAAAGAAGTAGGAAAAAATAGAAATGGTTATAGCAAGTAATTCTGATGATTTTATTCAATATAGTTTTTTGAATCAATGGTAAACATTTTTTATGTCTGAGGCAACAAAATTGCAATCAAATCAGTCATATATGTTAGTCTGAAATCAGTGTATATCCCATACCCTCTCCTGCATATTATAAATAGATTATAGGCCTCCATTACTCAGAGAAAAAAAAAAACATGTTTTTCTTCTCACAAAAGCCAGGTATTTGCTTTTCTCCTTTATTCAGTGATATCAGAGTAAGAAAGTTATAGTTCAAAACAGCTTGGTTAGGCTTCTCTGATTTGAGTTCTGCTCTTTCAGGCAAAGGAATGCCTCCCTTCAAATATCACATCACAATGAGACTGAAATGCTGTCCATTATAGTGTATGTAATGAAACCTGAAATAGCATATGCAGAATGAACACAGAAACAAATCAGACTGATATCATCTGAATGCCCAGAAGGGTCTTTCTGTAGGGAATGCATCACTGCTAAACATTGTCTCTGTGAAACAAAAGATAAAGAACAGGGTGAGAGAGAAAGTGAGAAAAGTATGAGGTGGACGATACTGCAGGTGATGAGAATAACCAGAATCAGGTGTCACAAACAGGGAAATGAAATCATCATGGACCTTATAAATAAGGACATAGGGAATCTCCAAACTCTGGACCCCATGCAGTATGGGTTTGTGCAAGGTAGATCATGCCTGCTCAACCTGATAGACTTCTTCGAGTCTGTCACCTGTGGATGATGCCAAGGTAGTTCACATTCACACAGCCTACCTAGATCTTCCCAAGGCCTTCTACAACATCCCTCACTTAGGAATCATAGATAGACTCACTAAACCAGGCATAAACCCCTTGTAATAAGATGGGTTGCCAACTGGCTCACTGATAGAACCCACACTGTGAAAGTGGCGAACTCCAAAACTGACTACTGACCAGTTACAAGTGATGTCCCACAGGGATCGGTCCTAGGTCCTCTCCTGTTTGGCATTTACTTCTCTGAAGTTCAAGCCAACACAAAGGGACTCTGGCTGAACAAGTTAACAGATGATTGCAAACTGGGAGCCATTATTGATTCTCCAACTGATGTAGACATTCTACAAAAAGGCCTCACTGACACCAATGACTGATGCCAGAACCATGGCCTTAAGCTCAATGCCAAAAAGTGCATTGTCATTCCCTTTTGGAAAAATTTGGTGCCCATGAACTACCATATGGGCGGTAGTCCACTAAACAATGAAGGTGTGATAAGAAACCTTGGGACACAGGTTAATAGCAACCTCTCCTTTGATAACCACATTGCCACTGTAGTCAGAAAGTCCTTTTATGTGGCACATCTCATTACAAAAGGTTTCTCATCCAGGAATAAGGATGTCATAATCCCTCTCTACTCATCCCTCATTAGACCTATTATAGGATATAATGCCTCGTTTGGTATGTACCTCACTAGACATCTGCAACAACTGGAAAGGCCACAAAAATACCTCACTAAGAGGATCTTAGGCCTTAGACACATGCCCTATACAGACAGACTCAAAAAACTCCAGCTATGCTCTGTCTCTTATTGTTTACCTCGAAGCTATCTCTGTTTGACCTACAAAGCCATGTCTGACCCAGAGCTGCTAGATATGCTACACCTAAAGAAATCCAAATCCTTCCATGCCACATGCTCCAGGGACCTTAACCTCATTACCACAATAAACAGAACATGCTGGAGGGACAGGTTCCTAACCCAGAGACTTCCCATACTCTGGAACAAACTTCCCATTCACATCAAGCAGAGCACTTCACTGGCCCTCTTTAAGAGAAATCTTGACGAGTGGGTAGGCAATAGGAAGTTCACCCCAGGGATCACCTCAGTGGCCTTGCTTGACAGTGGCACTGGGAACTAACTTTGGGTGTCATGATGCCAGGGAATCTTCTTGGGCTAGGCTTATATAGGCTCCAGGGCCATTAGCCTAGTACACATCTAGGAACCTATGAACCTCCGAATGCAAAGAGAAATTAAGTCATTATCAGGCATTGTAATGTTTAGTTGTAAGAACATAAACATTTTTCTTATCTGTCTCTCACGAGCTTTGTAACAATGATAGGATATTGAGGCAGCACTTCATTGTTCATTTTGGTCTTCAGTTTATTTAGAAACCATTATACACTAATATAATGTCCAATCTGGTTTTACCATTTTATGCTAATTTCTTAGTTCTTTATTATAGCATTGAACATTTGGGCTAGTCATTATTAATGTTATTTGTAATATAACTGGGTTTTATAGTAAGTCCATAAAATGCTTGCTTGGTATTTCTGTGATATATAGGCACAATCTGTTTCTTAAAAATTAAATGAGAGTGGCATTGAGTATGGAATACATAGTAAGTGAATCACTCTGACTTGTAAAATTCCATACTGCCCTCTGGTATTACCTTAAAAGCAGCACACCGTTTATTCAAGTGTTACCTATAATTGGATTAAATATACAACAATCTTAAGTGGACTAAATATACACATATCTTGCTGAATGTCTCCAATGGACACAATGCACATTACTGTCCAGAGATGGAGAGGACTATGCTCTGGTTATCTTTTTTTTTAATTGTATTATGTTTTTTTTTTATTTTAATGTACCATATTAAACAAGTATTTAAATCTTCTTACCTGAGCACTTCTCTGTGTTGTGTTACATTTTAACCTTTTTATATAACCTGTGATTGTTGTTGTCTATAACTGGACTGCAGCTGAACATGGGCTTGTATAAATCCAGTTTACTTAAATAAAATAAAAAATAACAATGCACATGTATCCTGTGATGGTTTGTCATGAAAGTGAACACAATTCATATCTGCCTGCCTTTCTTCAATGTTTTCTGCATCAGCACTATTAACTCATGAATGCATTTCACTTAGTTAAAATATCTTTGTGCAGACTGAAACAAATGAAACAATGTACATCATTCCACAACACAGTAGTGCATTGGGTGTCTTAATCTCTTTAAGCCCAGTAATTTATAATGGAGGCCTGCTTTGCACAGATTCATTCAGTAGCTTACACAATGATGCCAATAACTAACAATAACACTGTAAATCCATGGTGCCGAACTTTGCTTACAGCTAGGGAGGCTACAGAAAGTGTTAAGCACCAGACACTGGAAAGAATGACACATCTGTTCGTTTTCAAAGCTAGCTGATAAGGTTGCAACATTCTTGGAAAACGTATAAAGAACAGATGGTTTGCAGTGCTATTTTGTAGCTGTTAGTGATTTATTAATATTAATTTATTAATACTTACACCTACTAAACCCAGCTTGGCTAATTGCTGCAGAGTTGGATCATAGCTGCTTGAAGGAATAGAAGGGACATCAGATAGTGTGAGAGTCTAATCTGCCTCTCATCCAACTGTAAAACCCTGTTATCATCAAAGTATTTGCTTTCAGCAATACTGAGTGGGTGCTTGTGCACTGAGATGTATATAAAATCACTGACAAATGCCTCAAGTCTGTGATGTGCATTTCATTATATAGTGAACAATGCAAACAAAGGTACAATGACACAGTACTACCTCTTAACCTGCAGACATTGAAAATAGGTACAAAGGCCATTGAAAAGAAGGTAGCAAAAAAAAAATATCTGGACATCTAAATAGCATAACATTTGAATAGTAAATAGCATATAACTCCTCCCATTTCCAACAGGAATGTAGAATATTTCAGAGAAACACATGTTTAAGAAACAAAGAGTAACAAAAATTATGGAAAAATATAAACACATCATCAAAAAGACATTCCCCTGGATTCATGAAGCTCGGCGCAAGTCCGGCGTAAGGCTTGCGCCGGCTGTGCAGCATAGATGTGGAGTAGTCACGCCATATGCATATTAATGAAGGCGTGCAGCCGCCACAGCCACGTGCATAGGAAATGTGTGCAAGTGCAAGGGGCGTATCGAAGTTGTCCAGGGAGGTGTGTCAATGTCGGCTTTCGAGGAGCAACCTAAACTGCTGAATATTGTAGATATAGGTAGTGACCATATGTCTGAATCATATCCCACAAGCCATGTAATAGTCACATACAAAAGTTATGTCCGTATTTCACATACCAGATGTGATAGGAAATAGCATACACATGTAAACGAAACAGAAGGAGCATATAAATGAGCCATAACAACATGGACACATGTAGGCTGAAAGGAACAGTATGATCCGTACCATCAACCAAAGATTACCACCTGTCCCACTTTGTGAGCAACAGTCCCTCTGTGGGCAGATGTGTCCTGACACAAACATGTAAAACTGGCAAATGTCCAGAGAATATAGGACATAATTCCTCCGTAGACGTCATGCAATAGTTGCATTAAACATATTTCACTGGACGTATAATACATAAATGTCATAACCAACAGAATAAGATACCGAAATGCTACAAGAATAAGCTTAGATATAGGCAAGAATTGTAAGTTCTATCTGCCAAACTGACCGTGGGTATGTGTCGGCCTGTAAAATATGCTGTGTTGACCGCAACTGTCACAGTAGGGTTGCCACCCTTACAAATGGCCAAAGTGGGACATGTTTTGTACAGACATCAGACTGTACAGGCTGACACATACCCACGGCCAGTACAAAGGACAGAACATAACTGTTTTGCCTACAGAAAAGCGTATTCCTGTAGCATTTTAGTTGCTTATTCTGTTTCTCATAACAGTCAGGTATTTCAGATACAGAATTAACTGTTTAATGAAACTATCACATAAAATATAAGAAATATGTTTGTCCTAAAATCTCAGGACATTTGCCATGTTGACAATTACATGTCAGGACACAACTGCCCAAAGAGGGACTGTCTCTCGCAAAGTGGGACAGGTGGTAACCCTATGTCACACTGTGGCCAACTGAAAAGGTGGAAACACAACCGTTGACTGTGGGGAGGCAATGTCCATAACAGTCGGACATGTGTAAGGAATAGCTTGGACATAGGAAAAGGTGCCATCCTACCAATGAGTAGAACAGGCTGGCAAAATCTGGAAGGCAGCTGTATAATCCGAACGTGTATGTGATACAGTCGAACGGGTAGTACATGGATACACCAACCAAGTAATGAAAGTGAAGTAAGGGTGTGTACCCATGTGCATGAGGTATAGCATGTGGAAAGCAAACATGGCAGGGTAGTCCACACAACCATAAAGGTACCTGACACATGTAGGATAGTCAATGTGTAACTGTGGCTGTGTCATGGGCCAACAACCAAAGTAGTGCTCTATGGGGTGTGAGTAATTTGCGTGTGAGGTGTGTGTGTTTAATGGTAAATTCCTCAAAGGCGATACTTGTGTCGTATGCAGAAAAGGTGAACCAGAGGTGTATGATGGGGCAGCGGGTGTAGTGGAAAGAAACACAACCTTATGTAGAAACAGCTGCAAGACAAGCAGACAGGCCATAGTGTAGAACACAATCCCACACACATATGAATATGGAAATATGCAAGACAAATGTATAGATACAGCACCGTCACATACCCACAGATGGGTCCTGATGGAACTGGCCATAAAAAACGCAACACACCTGGATGCATAATAGCCTACCCAGCATACCCTCCACAACACACAACCTGCCACCATACCAGAACATCCACCAAATCCAGCCGTACTTGGTCCACTGGTTTGTTGCAGAAACAGCTACACACAGTGACCCATATGCATATGTAGTAGGTATTGTCACCCTAGGCAGTGTCAGGATTGCAAACCATGTATCCTCTGCAGGTAAAACCCCCTGCACATTTTCGTGAAGCCACAAAAATCTTCGATATCTAACTTGTTTTGGTCTTGATCAATTTTTGGGATATCTCTCACGGGATGACCAACTTGTGTAAATAGTAGAATGGGTATGATGACATGATGTCCAATCCAGTAGATATCTGGACACAAGTCAGAATGAGCAGTGGAGGTCCATGACACTGTCCAGCCCTAAGTGGGCAAGCATAACCTACCACCCAGGATAAAATACCTTCCCGTGACGCACGTGTCCAGACATGAATAGGAGGGAGAATATAATGCACACATTTGCAAAGTGAAAAACGGCATGAGGGCGAGGAAGACACTACGTAAACAGGTCAACACTGATCAAGTGTGAGGGACACTGACTGTGTGCAGTCATGACTGACCATACCTGTCAACCTGTGTGAGCAAGATATCTGGACAGAGCCGTGAATATAAGTGAGACGAAGGTCCAAAATCAGGGACAATCTGTAAACATATCTCATAGAAACATAGAATTTGATAGAATAACAGTTTGCACATTGGCATTAATGTCTAGAGTATGAAGTCTGAAACCCAACTGTCTGTCAGCACGTTCCGACTGCAGTCTTTAAAGCTGAGCTACTGCTGTGCCAGAACACAACAGCGTATTACAGAGGTCCGTGCCATACCACTCAACTGTCCGGAAATTTGCAGAATGACTAGGGTCGCCACCTGTCCCACTTTGCGAGTAACAATCCCTCTATAGGCAGTTGTGTCCTGTGAAAAAAATCAACACATAGCAAATGTCCTGAGTTTATTCCCTAATTTACTTCAATAGTCGCATAAAACGGTTATTTTATATATGAATCCTCAATATGTTATGTGAAGTAGTATAAGCAATTCAAATGTTACTGGAATAAGCTATTATATGTACAAAAAAGGTTAAAGTCCAGTA
The DNA here is from genome assembly GCF_019279795.1 of Protopterus annectens. Lineage (NCBI taxonomy): Eukaryota > Metazoa > Chordata > Ceratodontiformes > Protopteridae > Protopterus > Protopterus annectens. Next base: position 1,263,264,223 of record NC_056743.1, read on the forward strand.
CTATGCATGGCTGTAGGTATGTTTTGTCCTGGAAAATCTGACATCTCTACAGAACATGTCCCACTTTGGGCAGTCGAAAAGGTGGCAACCCTAAGAATGACCATAGGTTCGCCCCATAGTGTTGGTGTGTGCCTCCGACAATCTGCACCAATGTGGTAAATAGCTGAGGATTGACGTCACTAAATAATGAGAAATATCCTGAGTATAAGACTCCACAACCTGCAGAAAAGTCATGCTATTGCAAAACCTAGCATTCTATCAATGTCTAAGCTTGTAAGAGCAATCGTTAAAATGTGTCCTTAATTGTCCCCCCATCGTGTAGGTTTTGCGCAGGTTCGGTGCTCTAAGAGGTTGAGAGGTATGGACCATACATATTTACAGGAACAGCCCTTCACACTTGTACAACTGCATACCTGTAGTCACTTCATGTCCAAAAATAATAATCCCTGTATGACTGTATACAGGTAATAGTCAAACGTGAATGGGAACACCCCTCACCGTGGAGTATGGACTGTAACAACCCCACCCGTAATATGTAATGTCAACAGAATAAGCTGCTGACAGGTGCCCAAACACCTGCGTCTATAAACACAGGTAAAACTTCCAAATAGGGAGATAATCCCTGTCCATATGCTTCGTCTGACATTTGACCTCGGCCAGGGAAATTCTGTTCACCAGGTGGACAAGCCTAAACCCAGATCACTACATGAACACCCTGACAATCAAAGACCTGTATGTGGCTGGACTATATGCCTTGGTGTTCTGCATATCCTCAGAGTGATTAACAATGCAGACAGAGTCCACAGCAGTAGGCAATAAGGAATGTGTAATATGTAGTACCGCCTTTTTCCCAGCAGGAGAATGTATGCCTGTGTCATAGGTGAAGTGGTGAGGCATATGTTGATGTAGCTAAGTACTATGGGTATGCATATCAATGAGGGAGAACACCAATAGAATAGTGGTTCCGGTATCCGGCCAATGTGAATGCAGTCCCGGTTGACCTACGACCACTGCACATATAACTTGAAAGTGTAATGAAAGCGTTCGTGCAGTACACACATTTAAATATGTAAAGGTGAACGTGTGTTTCGCAGTAGTCCGTAAACTGGAATACAGATATGTAACTATTACGGTCAGAATTATGAAAGTTCACGGAAGCACAATTATCTATGAAACATATGTAACCCACAATAAGGATATGCAAGTGTGCCTGCGCGTGTGTAATCCACTCACAGAATAGAAAATGAATGTTGTTTTCCACACGTTCTATGTACATGGCTCATACCTGTTAAACCCGTAAAGTGCGAAACCGGACAAAGCCATGACAACAACTGGTACAAATAGGGACAATCCCCAGATATTGCCTAACAAACATAGAAAGTGGATAGAATAACAGGTGTGTCACTAGCATGGATTCTCTGAAGGGTATGAAGTCGTAACCTGAAATGTTTGTCATTATTTACCAATATCAGTCTTTAATGATATGCCATTAACTTGCCAGATAGACACAAGGTTATGAAAAACGGACCACAAATAGGGACAATCCCCAGATATTGCCTAACAAACATAGAAAGTGGATAGAATAACAGGTGTGTCACTAGCATGGATTCTCTGAAGGGTATGAAGTCGTAACCTGAAATGTTTGTCATTATTTACCAACGTCAGTCTTTAATGATATGCCACTAACTTGCCAGATAGACACAAGGTTATGAAAAATGGACCACAAATAGGGACAATCCCCAGACATTGCCTAACAAACATAGAAAGTGGATAGAATAACAGGTGTGTCACTAGCATGGATTCTCTGAAGGGTATGAAGTCGTAACCTGAAATGTTTGTCATTATTTACCAACGTCAGTCTTTAATGATATAACAATAACTTGCCAGATAGACACAAGGTTATGAAAAATGGAGCAAAGATAAGAGGCAAAAAGCTGTACATGCAGTGGAAATCTGTACAGTTGAAAGGTATGATATGGAGATATATATACACATATATCCACAGACATAATCCAAAGCAAATTATGAGATGAGGAATGTACAGACATATGTATATATCTACAGATATATATATCTATACACACATGATACATTAATAGATATATACACAACAAACATATGTCCCTGTACATATAACACATGTACATAAATAGGTCATGGTATAGCTAATATGGATAGACAGACAGACATGCATGAAAGGAGAATACACCGATGGTTTCCAAACCATTTCCCGGAAACTACCAGTGTGACAGGGCCTGCAAGTTCTACATGCTAAACATGAATATAGGTGTCCTTTGCAGGACCCCAAAAATTGATCCGTATGAAGTGTGAACCGTCATTGATGCTAAAGACGTCACAGCTGCAACTACGATATAGCTGTACATGCAACATTAGCAGGTGCAAGGGTAATAACACATGGGTCACTTGAATGTATGATGTACGAGCTGATATCTGCAGAGTGGGGAGTACTCGGAAGTGTCCTCACACATTACTATCGCTCACATTAAACATGTTGAATGGGTACTGTGGAGGTGTGTCAAGTATGGGAATCATGGGTATGCAGAATTGGGCCAAGGTGTTGGTTGGCACAGATCTATTAGGTACGCCCCATGGGAGTGATCAATATACCTATGTGGGTATAGCACATGCCTGTATTCACCAAAAAGGTGCAACCCATCCATTGGATATTGTGTAAACCATTGGGGGGAAGACATAGGGACCTATATCAGTGTCATGTAGGCGATTATCAAGTATGGACACGCATACGACCAAGATAGTAAACATACCTGCCAGAAAGTCAGAATAAGACAGCTGGACTAAGGCATAGTACACGACAGACAAATAGGGACTATATTAGATATACCTCAGACAAAGTCAGAACGTTGATAGAATAATTGTGTAGTCGGGAATGCGAATGTTATGAGAGTTAGTAATCATGAAATAGAAATGTCAGTCATAATTACCTAACCGCACAGTCTGTCATGGCTTGCCAGCAATCTATCAGAAAGGCACATTATCATGACAAATGTAACAGAATCATAGGTCAAACCCCAGGGCGTATACCCATAATGTGTACAGGTGAGAGGTATGAAGGTAACCCGTCCTAATGAAATGCACAGAACTAGTGATACTAGGTGGACAGGTGAGAAGAAAGACATCAGGACAAATGACAAAACATGTACAAGTCATAAGCATGTTTGTCCACAAATGTGAATTACAATGTATGGCCTGTGAACATCAATGTGGAAGGTTAATAGACTCAAATGACATGTGTCCCTCAGGGTGTCATGCAGTGTCACCAATACAGTGTCCAGTTCCCCATACTCGTACGTGAGCTCTGGCACTGACAGAAAGCATAAATACCAGCGTACACATAAGGTACATGATGGAATAAGTAGTGTGGATAAGCACCTGTTGGCCTGTGTGAGGAATATAACCCAGTGAGTGGGTGTGTCCTGCAATAGGAATGTAATGGTAACTGTCCTGTGATGGTGCCATGTATTGTGTGTATTGGCGTAACTGTATGAATGTGCAGATGTATGCCTCATATGTGTGGTGTGTTCCTCTCACAATCTGTACCTGTCTGCCAAATACCTGAGAACGGACGTCATTAAATAATGATAAACATATGTGTTTAAGACCCCAAATCCCTCAGAAAGGTCATACTAATGCAAAACCTATAATACTGTCAACTATCTACGTTTGTAAGAGCAATATGTAGAATCTGCCTCTATCTGTCCCCCCATCATGTTAGACTTTGTACAGATGTTTTGCACTAGGAGGTTGATAGGTATGATCAGAAACAGATACATGTCTGAGGAAACATCATTATCGACTGCAAGATAACTCAGAAGGTATGAAAAGTGCTGCAGTAGGAAGTTCATCCGCAGGTATGTGCTGATATGTCAAATGACACAGCAGTCTACAGGAAGTACCTATAGGGTGTCACCTTTACCAATGATGACAGTGGGACATACCCACAGCCATGCATACACCACAAATAGACATAGCACACAGCAAAGCATAGGCCATGATACACGAAGCCTCCGGCGTGTATGGATTGAGTGAGATTACAGCAAGGAAAGATGACTGCCAGGCTATTCAGCAAACACCTGCAGGGGCATGCAAGACCGCCCGTAACACGAACATTGCACGGACAATGTTGGGATTTGCAACATACCCCATTTGTATGTGTAAGCTATGCAAATGGTGTAATGATAGGGTTACCACCTTTCCAAATGCCCAAAGTGGGACATTTGTGCTGCAAACATCAGATTTTGCAGGGCAAAACATACCCACGGCCAGTACAAAGGACAGAACTTCAGTTTTTTGTCTGAATAAAAGTTTATTCTTGTAGCATTTTAGTTCCTTATTCTGTTTCTTATAACATTTAGGTGTTTCAGATACAGAATAACTGTTTAATGCAACTATTACATAAAATATAGAAAATTATTTTGTCCTAAAATCTCAGGACATTTGCCATTTGTTCACATTTTTTGCAGGACACAACTGCTCAAAGAGGGACTGTCTCCCGCAAAGTGGGACAGGTGGTAACCCTACATAATTACGCGATACATGAAATAGTAAGCTGTCCGTGCAAGAGCAGAGTTATGTGCAGAAATGTACCTGGATGTTATGCGACTAACGGTTTGCACATTGCTAAACGGAGCAATGACAGCTGCAAATACAGTAGGAATACAGTCGAAGAAGCATGCCAATGTCCAAGTCCAAGGCCAGTGGTGGCTTTGTCCATTGGATATCAATGAACCAGTAGTTGTCCTCCCCCAATCCCTGGTGTGGAAGCATAGCGCAGCACCATGAGAACGCTTTGCGCTTCAAAACAAGACATATGGATAATATACATACAAAATGTAGGTTTAGATAGATGTTAGTACGCCATGCAGATGAATGGCAAGCTGGAGACAACATGGCTACTGTGTACTGGTACCTATGTGTGGAAGCGCTCTGTCAGAGATGTAACGAAGCATTTGTAGGCAATGTGAGGCAAGTGAGGCTGAGGATAGTGAATCACATGTCATGCCATATGGGCCAAGCCTCTACAGTGTAGTGTAGGTTAAGAGGACTATTAGAGTAGAAGATAGGTGACAACAGGAGTGTGTATGTACAAAATACTGTAACCTCACCAGAGCAGTGTCACATGTGTGCTGCCAGTATTCAGTGGAAGAGGCGTGTCATGTGCTATCCTAGGGAACGTCAGGAGACTGACGGCGTACACCATGGATACAACCGATGTGACCTGCAAACCTGCCCACAGTGTGTCTGCGCCCGTGCACACCAGTAAGCCTGTGTAAGCATGTGTGCGCGCGTGTTAGCCCGTGTGCACATGTGGAAGAACGAGTAAGCTAGTGTACGAATGGTGAAGCCCGTGTAATGTCGTGTATGCATTTGTAAGCAGGTATACATGTGTACTACACACATCACACACGTACTGCACACACAGACACACATGCTACCAATACTACATACATCAGTGAAATGGCACATGGATGGAGACTACATCATCAGAGGTAACAGTGCTGTAAACTATGCCACAGTGATGGTCATAGCCGCAATGCATCATGCCTGCTGAAGTACACCTGGAAGTAACACACTGTGTGTTAACAGCATGCTAACATCAATACAGTGGATTAAAGCCACTGTGTGCAGCAGCACTAGGTTAGTCAGATCCTGCATCAATGTTACAAATCACAGGTGGTGGCACAGGTGACATCATATGCACAAGGTGTGGTGTTAACATGTCCAGAGCTGTCAGAGCCATCCAATGTACACGTAAGTGTGTGTATGTGAGGGACAACGGTTATTCCATGGCCCAATGGTGGTGCAATGGGTGTGTGTGTATGTGATAGCTGTAGCTGTTTGTGGTAAGTGTGTGTGTCTGCATATACACAGCTACAGCATGTGTCAGCCATATACAGGAGGTTGTGGGATAGTCACAGACCATACCTGCCAGGCTGTAGAGATCCCCATTACTGGCCATGGACACCCCTCCATGCATCCAACACAACCCAGTTCTGCACCTGTCAATGTCTACACATACAGTCCTGGGACCTGTACCACAACCTGTGGATAAACGTGCATCTGTAATGTTAACCTGGGGTGCATTAGAATTGACAGTTACTACAGACGGATATGAGCCATACTCACACTCCAATGTAATAACCACTGCTGACTGTTGCCGAGATCTGCATACGACCAGTCAAAGGTGCTGCACTAACATTGTTTCCAATGCCCGTGTAATACCCAGCAACACAATAACTGGTCACTACACATGTATAACCCACGATCACTACAGCACACAGTATGTGCACTATCACAGAGCCATAGCAGATGTACATACATCCAGGGTGCTCACGTACAGACAATGCAGCACAGTCAAGAGTGATAATCCCAACATACATATCTATATACAATATACAATATATATATATATATATATATATATATATATATATATATATATAAAAAAAATCTAGCTATATACATACATATATATATATATATATATATATATATATATATATATATATGTAGATAGATACACACACACACACACACACACACACACACACACGGCAGGGTTGGGAGCAGAACATAAACGTAAGCAATGTACCACACAACAGCATTACGCAGTTACAAAACGTGCTACCATGATCAGTGGAGCACATGATTCACACAGGCACACGTCTAGCCTGCAGACAGCAGCATCAAAGGCAAAGACGCTGCACGGATGTTATGGAGAGTGATTATTGTCAAAGCAATGTACTGCTGTCATGCAGCTGGAAACACACACACACACACACACACACACACACACACACACACACACACACACACACACACACACACACACACACTTGGCAGGGCGTCGAACATACACCTAACTACCCTAACACACCACAGCATGACGCATTTACAGAATGCGCTACTGACATTACTAAGCACAGCAGTCCCAGAGGCAGACATCTAGTTGCGTGTCATCATCCGCAAAGGCAAAGATGTCGGTAGCAAACTGCTGTGTTGTGCGGCGTCTAAAAGCAAGACTGAGTCCCCAGGCGGACGGGAGCATGCACGCAAACACACACACACACACACACACACACACACACACACACACACACACACACACACACTCTTGGCAGGGCGTCGAACATACACCTAACTACCCTAACACACTACAGCAAGACGCATTTACAGAATGCACTACCGACATTACTAAGCACAGCAGTCCCAGAGGCAGACATCTAGGTGCGTGTCATCATCCGCAAAGGCAAAGACGTCGGTAGCAAACTGCTGTGATGTGCAATGTCTAAAAGCAAGACTGAATCCCCAGGTGGATGGGAGCATGCGTGCAAACACACACACACACACACACACACACACACACACACACACACACACACACTTGGCAGGGCTGGGAGTCGAACATACACCTAACTACCCTAACACACTACAGTATTACGCATTTACAGAATGCATTACTGACATTACTAAGCACAGCAGTCCCACAGGCAGACATCTAGGTGCGTGTCATCATCCGCAAAGGCAAAGACGTCGGTAGCAAACTGCTGTGGTGTGCGGCATCCAAAAGCAAGACTGAGTCCTCAGGCAGATGGGAGCATGTGCGCAAACACACACACACACACACACACACACACACACACACACACACACACACACACACGCACACACACACACACACACACACTTGGCAGGGCTGGGAGTTGAACATACACCTAACTACCCTAACACAATACAGCATGACGCATTTACAGAAAGCGCTACTGAGATTACTGAGCACAGCACACCCAGAGGCATACTTCTAGGTGGGTGACATCATCCGCAAAGGCAAAAACGCCGATAGGGAATGTATAGAGAGTGAGCAGTCTGGAAGCATATTACTGTCCCAAGGTAGACGTAGACAAACACACGACAGTGGTGTGATCAGGGCAACCAAATGTCTACGGAGTACTACAGCAACACTACATAGATACGGGACACGCCACAGACAGTACACCCTTCAAGACAGCAACCAGTGTGTTCAATGTAGGCATCCATCGTGACATTGAAAATGGACATCTGTTGCCTGGATGACCACCATCGCTATACAGGATGTCAATGGCCATGCCCACATGCTTAGTATCACACGTCTGTTTGGAATGTACTGTGTGTCCATCTACACAATGGCGTACTGGGCATGCTCACACACGTAGCAGTTGCAAAGGGCCGTCTTGCATGCACACGGATTCTAAACATGGAAAGGCGCAGTTTGGCATGTACTGTGTGTCCATCTACACAACGGCATACTGGGCATGCTCACACACTTAGCAGTTGCAAAGGGCCGTCTTGCATGCATGCACATGGATTCTAAACACGGAAGTGCACAGTTTGGAATGTACTGTGTGTCCATCTACACAACAGCATACTGGGCATGCTCACACACTTAGCAGTTGCAAAGGGCCATCTTGCATGCACACAGATTCTAAACACAGAAGGGCACAGTATGGTATAACTGTCCCCACGTACATGAAGGCCACTCACATGTATTGACCAGTACACACTCAGGAGCTATCACAGATGTCTCAGGTGCATATCACAGAGGTACACACCACAATCTACAATGTAGCCCCCGACATCACCATGTCATTGGACCAGCAATACACTGCCATACATTAACACAACACCGTGTGACTCATGACCAGTGGACTGTACATAGGTCTACAGCAACTGTGCAGACTACACATGTACCGACAGGGTTCCATCATGTGTTATGCATTGCAATGATACCACTGTACATAACCAGGTCAGCTCTACAAATACCAGGGGCCCTGGGTCTTACACAGCTGTGACAGATGACTGTCGCTGTACACCAACGAACACACATGTTTGGCTATGTCATACATGTAATTGCAGTGGATATGTGCATGGACCACACACACAACACATGTGTACATATCATAGCTTTTGCTGTCCTCAGTGCAGACAAGTGGCTACAGCAATCATACACACGCAAATGGAAGGTGGTTCCATGGCTGTTGAATACTAACAGTACATGAGGCAGCAATGTTGACCGAGGACACATTCCATCTGTACTAGTTACCCATGACACCCATCATATCATGCAACAGTCCATGTGTTATGTATGTCAACACACATGTCCACCAATTGCAATGCATACAAACATGGCTACAAGACATGCATGTAGGACCAATACACATGTACAATCTGTAGTGTGCATGCAGCTACCATGCATGTGCAGTAGCTGATCTAAGTAACTCATCTGTGCCTAACTACAACATACAGTTGCAATGCAGCCCCATCATTGACACCTGTATATGGTGACATACTGACAGTACAGTAGGATGTACAGCAGGTATGGATGGATGTGTGCACATAAAGAGGTGATCCACCTGTGTAGATGGATGTTTGCCGGGGACGGCTCACAGGTGTGTCACATGCCATCCTAACATTACATGTGCAAACAGTACGCTATGTTACAGTTACTTGACGGTGGAGGCATAGAACCTACACAGCGGTCAGGTGTTACCGACAGTATGTCACTTGACACCTGTAACACTTACATCCTCCCGTGTGCATATAGCAGCACAATTGCCGAAGGTAGCGTTGGTACACATAATGCGGCCAATACTGCTGCATGTCTGTCAGATGTAGCATCATATAGCAGGTGTATCATTCACAGTACTGCCATGTGTGTTTGCTTGTGTGACCATATATGCCACATATGGTGGGGAATACATCCCAATTGTTACACACCCCTGTACACTGTTGTAGAGATCTGTACATACTGCAGTGTGGAAAGCATGACGTAGGCAGGTGTGGTGTGTATCACACACATCAGCTATCCATATGTGTATGACATGTGTGGTCTCCACAGTGTGTGTGTGTGTGTGTGTGTGTGTGTGTGTGTGTGTGTGTGTGTGTGTGTGTGTGTATGTAGGTATGTATAGCTGTCTGATGCATGGAGTGAGGGTGTATGCTACCATACAGAACACACAGGATCCCTAACCCCTCATGGTGATGCAGTCCACTACCCTGTTGATGCCATCAGTCTCAGCCGCACTGGCTACCTGTACATGTTCTTTCTCTGTGTCGCATCATGTGGGTTCACAGTACTGTGATGGTGATGATCACATAGGCATGGGTCATCACCTCAACACTATGGGGTATGCGTTATAGTGTTGTTGACCCCGTGAGTGTGAGCATGTTCCTGTAATTCGACAGGGTATTACTACTACACAGTGAGGCCTCATGCTATCAAGTGGCCTCTAACATTATCATTGGCCAGACCGCTGTGTACAACCCCTGCACCATGTCAACATACCTGTGATGTGACCTGGTATGGATGTCACGTCTATAGCCACTGTAGCCTATTAAACTGCCCACATGCTTCTGGATCAGTATATGTGTGGACATCTGTGTTATGTTAGACTTTCCAACAGTCAGGCTGAGGCTACGTATAGCTTGCTGATATTGCCATATGTGCCTGTGAGTACTCCACAATTACACATGGGAGACTACAGACAGTGCTACCTGTAGGCACATGCAAATAGACCATAAGGAGGGAACCAGGGCATCATTACCAACATGCTGTTACTGTTGTTACTGAGACACATACTGTGAACATATAACAATGTATGCTAAACCTGTACTACATGGTATGTCTGGTGCATGTCAATAGTCCACAACTAATGTAATATACACGTCTCTCACTATTCACACACAACTAATGTAATATACACTTCTCTCACTATTCTTACACAACTAATGTAATATACACTTCTCACTATTCTGTTCACCCTGTGCATCAGACCATTTGAGCATGTACCTGCACCAATGGTGTGGATGACAGGGATGCGGCACAGGCTTCATCATATGCACAGGATGATAATGTTTGCCAGGGGCATAGGCTGCACCAATGGATGACATCTTGTGTGTGGTAAGGGCCAGTGATATGATTGGACATGTCTGTTCAGTATGCATGTGGGTGTTGTGGTGCCCTACAGATGTCTTTGCTGTGTGCTTGTATGTGTGCACACAGTTCTGCCTTTTGTGAGGTCTACACAGGGTATTATTGACAGCTCCAGATTGTACAGACCAGGTTGTACAGCTCACTGTGTCCAGCCACGGTCATGTGACCTGTGCCTGCCAGGGGTTGCACTGGCATTACCAGGCGGAGGTACAGCTTGGCTACTGTCCGATGACACATGTCCACTGGAACCGTGTCCCCACTGGGAATGTCCAGGGCCATGTCCACATGGCCTGCTGTGTCCTGGTGTGGACAGCGCAGCACCAGCTGCACTGCTACTGCTACCAGCACTATGGGAGCAGGCATGTGAGGTGGCACGCTCACGTTGACCTGCACTAGGTGGTGTAGCTGGCCTACGTCCATGTGGCCTACGCCTCACTCCTACCAGATGTTCCAGCACAGACAGCTCACACTCGCGGATTGCCATGCCACGGTCAAGGATTCCAACAATGTCACCTAATCGCCTGTCCAGAACATCAACAGTCTGCTGTTGAGCATTTGCCAATGCCTGGATGTTGTCATTTAGGGTACAGATAGCAGCCCTCTGCAGCCTCTGCCCTTCTCTGTTCTGCCATTCAGCACGTGCCTGTGCCACCATTACAGTCTGGAACATGCGTCTGGTGATACCAGCTGCTGCGCTCTGTCCTGCAGGTGCATGTCTGCCAGAGGTCCTCCTATGAGCAGTACCGGCCACATGCCTGTATGGCACATTTGCAGTCATTACACTGACAATATGGTGTGTAGACACACCTTCTGTAGCCACCACACGTTCCTGTTCTACGCTAACAGACGCTGACTGTCCTTCCTCTATGGCCACTGGTGATGTGGTATGTGTTGGCAGCAGAACTGTGTGCGGGGAAGAGGGGGACATAGCTGTGATGGCAACCATTGGCACATATTCAGCCCCTGACAACCCTGCCTGTACCTCATGCATATGTTCATCACTGCTAGTATCTGTGGGGACACTAACATCAGATGGACCGCAGGAGGGTAACACACCTACATCACCTGTGAATGCAAAGAAAGACTCTAAATTACAATAGACACACAGACACACCCACACAGACACACACACAGAAACACACACACACAGACACACACACACAGACACATACGCATAGACACACACAGACACACACAGACACACCATGCATGTGATTTGACAGATGGCATGCAGCATGCCTGTGATACAGCAGAGGGCATGCAGCTCAGACATTAATAGTGTTAGTAAGCATACCTCCCTGGGGTGCACACTACAGCAAGCAGGTGTCATATCAGTAGCCATGCAGTTCACACAATCATGGTAGTATGCATGCATCCCCATGATACACCATGTGGACTAGAACAGGATAACAGTACACATGGCTGACGTGACCTTGACATGTAATTTGCTGACGTGTGCATTAACATGCATACATGTCTGACACAATGGTGTCCTGACACATGTACAGCATCGTAATGGGCATCACATTGCAGTGTTGTCTGTATGCCCTACAGATAGAATGCATGTTTAGCAAATGTGCATGAGCATGGAAGGGTAGTGTGAGCTGTCTACATTGCTATACAGTGTGAAGTACAGACACTGTGCCATTGCATGGCATCATGAGGCATCTATATTGCTGTACAATGCATAATATGTACACATTGCATAGCCATAACTGCAAGCATACCCATGACATAACTGTGGATTGTGACCCACGATGCTGAGGTGTATACACACAAAACCATGCTGTGTCAAGTGACAGGTCACCATAGGACCTACAGATGACACCCCTGCACAACAACTACAGGGTCTTAGCTGCCTGGCAACCATGTCCATACATAGCGGACATGTCAATTCACCATTTCCCACATGACATTGATGTACCACACACACGAGGTGCACAGCTAACGGTGATGTCCTACAGCAGCAAGGGAAATGTACAGTATCTGTGGCCTGATGTGGTGTCAATGTCTGTGGAAGCTGTACAGGTGACTACTGTCATGCTATGACACAGTCGTGATGTTCAACAAATCTTATATGGTAGACTTCAGTGACACCTCCACTAGCTGTGCACAGGCTTTTAGGATGTCCAGTGTACCACATCAACTGTATAATCAGTCAACTAAGGCTATAATTGGACTATGTGTGGACAATGTGCAACAGGGTGTATACACATCACATCTACTGCGTGGCTATGTGTCTCTGGCCATCCCCCATGGCCATGTGTGCACATGTGTTGGCCAAATGTGTGTGATGGCCATCTATCTCACATGTCTGTGTTGTCCCATATGACATACACCCATAGATGTCAGATATGTCACCATCCACAGGACTATGCAGACAACGGGTTGTATGTTTGGTATGTGGGGTATGGGTCATGGGATAATGTGACAATATTGCAGCCAGAACACTACGTGTCTGGGACATGTCAGGTGGCACATCACAATGTGTACACCCAATGCAGGGGCATATAACACAATGGTGACACCTGTGGGATGCCCATATCACAGCTCACTGTGTGGTACTGTTTGTGTACCACACATGTTGTTCCAATGCATACTACATATGCATCCATTGTAGAACACCTCCACCGTTGTATGCACAGCTGACCACACATGTAGCAATGACAAATACTGTGGTTTTAAGTCATTGTATCACTTCATTTGTATATATTGCACATGGGTGGCCTGTGTGATTGATGGGTGATGTGACCTGCATATCGTGACTGGAACGAATATAAAGTGTGCAACTGTTAACTGGCCACATGGCAAATAGATCTATGCTTTAACATGCCTGATACTGATGACAGTCTCACCTGCAATGGACTCATGTCTGTGTGGCATGCCAGAGGTACCTGTATAGGGGTGACACAGCAGTATGAACGTTATCCATGACTGTATGACAGCCACAGGGTGCACTGTGCATGTTAACACATTCACTTGTATAATAGCATATAGTATGCACATGTGTGCATACACAGGGTAGCATAGTGTAGTATGCAGCATATGTGTCCACATACCTTGCATATGTTGTTACTTTACATAATGTACAGTGACACATGCAACTAAATGGGATATAATAGCCATATGTGCAGTACTGACTTACCAGGCAACTCCAGGCTCATTGGTTGGGAAACACCCACATCCATGATGGCAGCTAGTGTGTGTGTGGATGCTGTTCTGAGGTTGTCCCCAGACTGGCCAGTAGCTCCTCGGTGTGTGTGAGTGGGGGCTGGGTTGGTGGCCCACCACCTGTTTCACCTTGTTCCCTGGTGATTGCAGTGGCACGCGGTTTTGCATGTCATATCAAGTCCGTGCAGTGTCTGCGCACCTGCTGGTAGGTGCGATTATGGCCACCCACATTGTTCACCCTCCTGCGTAGATCCTGCCACAGGTCGTCCTGCTGCTGGGTATGCTGTGGCACATGGCTGAACAACACCTCATAGTTCTCATGGAGGTACGGGATGAGGACATCATCCTCCTGGTGGCTGTACGCTGGAAGGCGTGTACGAGGCATTATCTGTAAGACATAATGACGGTGACAGGTCACAGTTTCAGAGATGTACAGAGATACTGCTGCACATACATTTCTATGACATCTAGTACATCTGCACATTTATCTTTGCAAATCATCATGACACTGACATGACTGATGTGTTTGTGTCACACACATGTAACACCCATTATGCATTGGATATCATCACCATATATGTGTGTCACCTCATTACAGTGTTCATACTCCATGTGAATGCTGTCTTGATGTGGGCATGTCTATTTGCCTGCACTGGTGTTCTTACCTATCTGCACATGCCTGGATGTGTCCACGGTAATGCTGTTGACCTTGATGCTGTGTATATCTCACATATCAACACAGACACAGCCTTAATGGACTTGAGCAGTGACAATGCACACATATGCATGGGCACCTGTACATGCATGTGTTTTGCCATATACATCTACACAGCACTGTACAGCTGTTCAACATCCTGCCATGAATCGCCTGTGTTGCACATGTGATAGACATGAGACAATGGCTAGTCGGACGTCATTCGCAGGGATTGTTATCAACCATAGCATGTACAGGCAAGGTTTCCTAGCTGTAACAGACAGCCATTATGCCACCGCGAGGTGCATCAGTGCCATATTACTGATCTGGACAGTTGATACTACATCTAACATGCGGCCATCACACAATGTATGACTGGGATGACATGTGCAGCTTTGATGGACAGGGTTGCATGGTTTGGTGGAAGTATGTCACATGTATGGCACAGGGATCTGTCCAGCATGTGGCGATCCTAGTATTAGGACGGTGGCTGTCCATGACGTATGTCTTACAGATCAGGATATGGACATGCAGCATGTCCATCATCATAGTGTAGCAAATGTCTTTATGCAAGGTAGACAGCATGCTGCATAGTGGAGGTGAGGATTGTGAAGGCTGGTATCGCCCATCCATGCATGTCCATTACCCCTTAAAGGTGATATGTGATCCAATATTGGTCACCCCAGTGCTGTATATGCCTGTCCAATGATCTCCGTGCTCATGGATGGCACCATGTCATGACATGGGTACCTTGTATGACTACCCAAGGGGCCTGGAGACGTCACCAAGGCAGGGGGGTGTACTGCACAACACCATCCCTTACACAGTGTCCATAATGTTGACCACAGCCTAGGTGGTAGTTAATGGGTACAGGGATGTTCACCTAGTGGTGACAATGCTGATATCATCCATCAGAATGTGCACATATGTCACACACCTCACCCACACAGCCCATTCTGTATGTTGTTCACAACACTGACACAGCTATTCTTCATAGGTCATGGCCATTCACATCCTTACATACACAGATGCCTAACATTTGTCTGTGTGGTATGGGCTACAATGAGGGTGGAGTACAACACATTAACCCTGTTCTACTGTAGCTGGCACTGGTGTGATATGCACATGTCACTCTGGCACCTTTTCTAGTTGTGAGTCTGTCAACAGGCCACTGGTAGAACACTCCTGTGACATACAAAGGTATTTGTAATCATACATCCGTACTGTCTTGTACATCTGTACTGCTAACATCTACAGTGATAATGGTTCATGGGCATGCACACCATACTCAGCAGGGTTATAGTGCAGTGCCACCCATTATGACTGTCATCACCACTTGTGGGTTGATATTATCCAACACCCTATCTGTATTGTATGGTCATGCTAGGCACTTGTTCAGAACTTGTGAGCATGTCATCAGCTACTGATTAATATAGCACCCATTCCACACCATTTCCCACAGGTACACTGGCTGTCCTAACATTTCCAGCTTGCTTATGGTACAACAGCTGTTGTACACATGTAACACACATATCCTGTGGGACATGGTTGTATATACAGGCATGTCCAACTGTCACGTACCAGTGCTATTGCCTGTCTATATGATGGATATGTTGTACATGTGGCAATAGAGCAATTGTCTCATGTACACATTCAATGCTCACCTCCCAACATACGACACTACAGCCTGTGGGGGATGCACTTATGCAGCACTGTTGGGGTAATGCTGTCACCAACCCTGACTGCACCTGACAGTCATGTGGGGATATGTAACATTTGCAACACACCCCACTCATCACATAGTCTCACATGATCTACACCACAGGCCACACATACGAGGACGACTTGTGCAGTACCGCTCCATACTCTGTGCAGGCACCAGAGGCAGCCCCCATCACGGAACACAACATCACCAACTTATAGCCCACAGACTCATGTGTGCCCATCACATACAGCCAATAGGGTGTTATAACATACACAACACACCAGTCATAGATGACTCTGTAGGTGGTCACACTGCAGTTCCACACAGTAGGCTACACAAGGTGATAGTCGCTTACATCTTGCTGTCGGGTAACTGGTTCTGCAACATAACCTATGCATCCATGCCACACCTCACCAGGTATGATGTGACTGTCATTCTCCATGTTAGTGTGACTGCCCTGAGATGCCACTTCACAGACGACATGTGCAGGGACATGCAATAGCTCACCAGTCTTGTAGCCCTGAAGGTGTGGGCCTAGCCCTGGGGAGCATTATGCATTCATCCAAACCCGATACCACTGTACAACGACTGACAGTGTCACTTCAACAGTTGCCTATGCTTCTGCTGTCATTCCACAGGCATCTGGTATCTGTCCGCTTTGACTGACCAGGTCAAACACAATGCTTTGGCACAGATGACCTGCACCTATCAGCCCTGGGAGTACAGATCACATGTAAGGCTCTTGCTGCTTCTATACTGCCTGTCTTGCAGAGTTTCCAATAACAGTCACCGGCAGAACGGAAACTGGCAAGCAAGACATAGGGTCATGTGACACAATGCTTGCATCTTCCTCTGTGACGCACACAGGCAAGGCACACCTTATAATGCAACACTCCAATATCTCTGCAGTGACTGGGACCTACCTCTAGGCTCTGCAGAGCACACTTGCAATGACAGGTTATGGACAGACCATACCTTTCAGGCACATACCTAGACCGGCACACCCACAACTGAGGTGTTCCCATATCCCACTATATTGTACACACATCCTGGCTAGTTACTTAGCACAATGCATCAGAGGTGCTCCACGTGCAACTAACTGTGTCCGGAACCGCTATACACATTGTAACAAGCTACAGATTCAGCAACATACCCCACGGTTACCAGACCTCATTTATTGGTGTACTGGACAGTAGGGCTCAGACAGCTACTACTGATGTGTGACTGACACTGCCCCACACTTAACTGGGATAGCCACTCATGTGCCGACACATCCATGAGTCATAACCTCCACTCGGCTGGATCAACCCATACACACCACCTCTAAGACCTACATTAACCTTGACATGACCACTACCAACATGTGACTGGTGTTCCACACCTGGGGGATATCCCCTCATTGGTGGGTTCTGAACATATGCTAATCAACCTTGTTAGCCACATCCCGGCACCACACCCTTCACGGCATACACAGTACATGAGTACCACAACACCTACTACAGATGTCTTATGACAGCGGTTGTTAACATTATGACGCCCGTGCAGATGGACAATGCACAAACAAATGCTGAAACATACCCCAGTGCACTTCATTAGCACATACACGACTGCATGGATCATGCTATTCCACACAGAGCCATGATGGTACACACCAGATAACAGACGCCACTCTGGTGGTCAGGTTCCATGGACATAATGTACAACAACAGGTGGAGGCTGTTGCACAGTGGTGTACAATCCCATGGGTGGGGTAGCTCACTGGTCAGCCTCGGTAGGGCCACAGGATCCCTCATCAGATACTCCAAGACTAGCTACGTACACATTACTGTGACACATTCTGGGGTGTACCACAAGGCATTATGGTGGTATGTCAGTAGTTGATGGCAACACCCACATCTGCTCTCACATACAACAGTCACTCAGGAATATTACAGACCCAGGTGATGTTGGCAACATGCTGGCGGATGGATTCAATGCTAACATTACACCCTCTCACTCAATACAGGGCCACAATCCATGCAGGAACATACCCCAGTGCACTTCATCCCTGCGGTCACACCTACACAGTACTAACCTGAACTCTATATGTCCTGGGACACTGGCCCTATGTCACCTTCCAAAGTCCCAGGCTGTGATGTCCACAAACCTCTGAATGACATGTCTCCCCACTAGGCCACCATATTCAGTAATAGCCTTATATCAGACATTGTGGCCCCTGAATGGCACACAGCAACATTTATCACACTCCACACAGGTGGCACCACAATGCACGAGTGGGACTATAGTCCTACACACCTGACTGGACTGTTCTGCATGGCTATTGGGCACATCATCAAGGACGTCATTCACAGAGATATTGTTGGGCTCCGGTCCTTTGATGCCACCTGGGTTGGACTTGTTAGGGCGAGAGAATGGCCCCTACACCTGGTGGACTCCTTTTATTCAGTTACCAGGGTAGTTGATGATGGTACGGGAGTCCACACATCCTACATTGTCCTCTCATAGCCTTTCAGCACCGTTCTCCATTCTGGTATTGACAACATACACATCCACCTGCACATCGTCCCCTATGTCTCAGGATGTTATGCAACGTGGCTCATGGACAGGACACACACAATGAGGGTAGGATACCATAGTACCTAGTGCATTTCAGTTACATTTGGCATACCACAGTCCTCAGTCATTGGGCCGCTCATGTTCAGTATATGCTTCCCTGAGGTACAGGCTAGCACAGAGGGACTTTCCCTGCCTAGATTTACAAACCCTGCATACAAAGCACCATGATTGATCCACCAGCTGATACTGACTCCATCCATACGGGTGTCACTGTGACAGATACCTGATATGAATATCATGGCCTCAAGCTGCATGACACAAGGTGCATGAACATCAGCTTTGCATTATACCATTCACCCACTGACTATCACATAGGTGGTAGTCCCCTACATACATGTCACATTGTACATGTTTGTAGTTCACACATATGTTGCACCCACTCCTGTGGTTACCGTATTGCCACTGTGGCATGGATATCCTTCTACGTGGCCACACTTATCTGTACTGGGTATGTAGCTGGTACATAGGCACCCATTGTACCTCTGAACTCAAGACTTCTACACACATTCAAGGGTACACCACCCCATTTAGGGTGTACCTTACACAACAGCTACAGCTTTACATACCACACCATTAACACGCCATGACGTTTATTGAGCTCCGACATTTAAAGTATGCGGCAGAACTACAGACACCACGTCTGTACACATTTGCATGCTACATACTCAGGGGTGACCTCTGCTGAACAGACAGGGTCCATGTCCACAACAATATTAATGGATATACTCCACATACGCGACATAAGCAAAAGCCACTGTGAGCAACATGCTCATGGATATGTGCACACACGCAACAATCAGTGGGATGTGCTTGAGGGTTACATTCCCAAACCAGACACTCACTATGCTTTGGAACATGAGTCCAATGTACATTACGCAGGGACACTCAGTAGCACTGTTCATGTGATACCTCCCTTGGTGGTTGGGAGACACGTACACCAGGGATCACTGCAGTGGCTGTACTGTGCAGAGGTGCAGCTAACACATGGCTCTGCTGTTCACAGGACACTACCCTAGAGAGGTGCCACTGGTGTGAACACTGTAGTTGTGCTTACACATAGACTTGCCAGACTGCATAGTACCCCACTATGAACCTGTGAAGCTATTACATGTCCTTTGTGCATGGTTACTTGGTAGCCCTTCCATTTAGATTAGCTATCATGCTATTGCAATGTCCTATGCCTACAAGCCATATGTATCCTGTTATTGTACATGCCAATAGACGATACCTTTGGTATGCATGATATGCCTGTTATGCTGTGTAGAATATCTGACATATCTACCTACAATACTATACATTACACATATTTCACATAGTATCCCATAATGCAAAGCATACTTGCACAGCGGGACCACCTTAGACATGTCATTGTCGTTATATGCCCATACACATGCCTACTGTGACAGTATATCAACATATACTATCCCCTGCTATGGCATGTACTTGTTGGACATACCCTACCACTGACGGCGGGTTGTATGGAATTGTTCTGTTTAAAGCCCACATGTAGCATCCCTTGTGGTGTCTGTGATGTGTACCTTGTGGCCCACTGCTGGATGCACAGTTTCTACATGCATTAGTATGCTCAGCAAGACATCACTACATAAATACCTTTTCCCACTTTATGCATTGCAGACACTTTTAATTAATGCAAACCAGGCTATACATACAGTAAATAATTAATAAAAGACTTGCTATACATAAACTTACATACCGAGTGTTCTACATACCTTGTTATCGTTACGGACTTTCATCTCTATCTCTCCCACACTGCTTAAACAGGTATTTTGTATGAGCATACGGTTTGAATGTCTGGCAAGTCATCCTTATATACGTCGATACCTGTAACATGTGGTTTCCTCCTGCCAATTGGTGTTCCTGAGTGACTAATTACTTGCATATCAGCTTTGCAGCTACTCCATTCACCAATTATGCGGCAACAGTGGGGTATAATTGAATTCTCCACTTGGGTGTTGCCCATTTGCCCTACCTTCGGGGAGACAGCCTGTATTGTGTTTTGTTATGTGTAATTGCAACTGCTATGCATAGAGACAATTATACTTTGGATTCATGTCCCCTGTGGATTGTGTGTGACAGCTAGAGTATGTGGTTCAACATGTGGGTGTACCTGTCATCCCAACATCTGATAACGGACTATTGCAAACAAAACCTGTAACATCGCCATTTGTTTCATTATATAACGGCTGCAATTTTGCATGGCGCCTTTAATTGTGTCTCTCACAAGGTATGTTGATGGTTCTGCAGATGTAATTGACTGACTGGATGTTTGTGCTGTTATTACAGTCTGTATTGCTATGGTTTCTAGTATGGAGGATGTCGGTGGGTGTACGTAGCATATGCAGGTTTGTGGGGCTTGCATTTCTACATATTCCAGATATATGTGTGTGGGCTCCGTCCCTAATTAAAGAGCTATCATTTAGTAGACTTATGTTACGGGATTGTACATTGGGCCGTTGTTAATTGGTTTCTATATAGTATGCAAGTGAGGTTGATACTTCCATACCTCCGGAATTGCAGCGATATGTAAAGGGATATATCTAAATGACAGCTATCCCATATATTTCTGTCCCAGATATTTGCAGTCATTGTGGTTGTGTTGGTAACACAACCTCTTTGCCATGGGTTGCCACCTTTTCATATGGCCATTGTTGGACACTTGCGGGATGCACAGCGGTGTTTACAGGCCAACACATAGCCACGGTCAGCACACAGGTTAGCACATACTTTTATCCTCAATACATACCTACTGTGGGACTTTGGCTACTTATCATATTGCATGTAACATTTACGTTTCTTACATACAGGCATAACTATTTAATGCAACTATTGCATTATATATGGGACATATTAATGTCCTAGAATCCCGGACATTTGCCCTTTGTAATGTTTTATGTCAGGACACACCTGCCCAGGGAGGGGCTGTCCCTCCTAATGTGGGACAGGTGGTAACCATATGCCTACGGCTAGCTATACCCACACCTACCGTAATGATCGACCTCCGAGTTGGCACTAACAGACACATGATGCGGACACACACACACACACACACACACACACACACACACACACACACACATTACAGTCACACGGGGACGCACATGGCACCCTCAACACACACATACACAGACTACGGCACTCACAAACACAGTTGAACACAGTACCTACATGGACCGCAACACAGGCAGCGGTAACTAAATGTACCTTCATATCATCTTACTATTACTTGCGGTTGTACTGTTCCAGTACTATGTTCTTTCGGTCTTTCAGCCTCGTGGTTATGCATGTCGGTATGCTACACATTCCATAGTTGGCGGTATCCTATTTATTTGTACCTCCGAGGTGTTATGAATATCATTGACCTATCTATATATATTTGCAGATATCGCTGAATCTGTATATATCAACATATATCACTCTATCGCCCTTTCTATCTGTATTATATATATGTATATATGTGTACATATATATATATATATATATATATATATATATATATATATATATATATCTGACGGGGAAAGTGACAGGCAAGCTACCCCTTTTATTGTGTACTTGTTGGTGTATACTGTTTCCTGGACTCCGCACGTTTGTGCCTGTACCTGTCACATTAAACATCTGCCGTAGGTTAGGGTTACCAGCTGTCCCACTAGGCGAGGGACAGTCCCTCTTTGGGCAGTTGTGTCCTGCAAAATATTTGTAACCATGTCAAATGTCCTGAGATTTTAGAACATACTTATTTTCTATAGTTTATGTAATAGTTGCATAAAACAGTTATTCTGTATCTGAACCACCTATATGTTCTAGAAACAGAATAAGTAAGTAAACATTACAAGGATGAGCTTTTATCTAGGCAAAACAGTGAAGTTCTGAATTTCGTACTGGCCGGGTGTATTTGTCGGCCTGCAGACATCTGACGTATGTCTCACATTGGTCATTTGAAGAGGTGGCACCCCTACCATAGGTGCATCTTGGCTAGCAATTGTGTTAGGTGATTCTACACATGATTGCGTGTTCTACTCCTGGCAGTGATCGCTTTACCCTTCAGAGCAGGTGCTATTAGTACAGGGGTGAGTAATGCTGGTTTCCCCCGTTCTGGACATCATTGACCGTGATCTGTGCGATATTCGGAGAAGCTTATCCCTGTTTCGCGCATATCCATATAGTCATATTTAAATGTCGCTTACCAGCAGTGGGCAATGCATATTCCCGCTAATGTGTGCTACACATATGATCTGATGACCTGCATCTGACATGCATTACTCGTGCCTTCGGGATTAAGTTACATCCCTTGCAGGATGTGGGACCAGGAACATGCATGACGGTCACTGCATTTAACACATGGCCATCTGGGATTTGTACACGTGTTATGTTGCTTTGTACGTGGAATATACTATGGCTGTTACTCCATACTGCACTCGCATGGGTAACTCAGCTAGTTTACATATTGCTGAGTCCAGTTAATAGTATGTCCATGTGATGTTTACTGGATGTGCTCCAGCATTGGGTATGTATATCACAGTGAGCCACACATGATACTGTGCTACACCTTCAAACAACCGTAGGTGGAGCATGCTGGGGTGACGAATACCTGTCATGGGTACACCCCATGCCTTGACACAACATCCATGATTATATTATGTGGAGCCCCTCATTAACGCAGCAGGGACTCCATGCTGAGTGTGTGCAGAACAGTGCTTACACACATGTGCTCCCACAATTGCCTCTGCTCCACTAAGCGACAGTTGGTTACGCTATGTTGTGGCAATAGCGGACACTGTTTGCCCCTTTTGGTGTATGGCCTCTGACAATTGGCCGTGTAACTACCGATGTACCTGGAAACCTATACACACAGCACCACCATATGCTGATAGGCGCATGTACTGTTCAGGTGTTGACATTCCGTGTTCCGATAGCTGTTGTGTGTACAATGTTTGAGGGCTGCCTATGTAGGATTCACACAGTGGGCCACCTATACATTACAATTTACAGGTGGTCGTATTTGTGTGCCATCCATTTTACTGTGTGTGTAGGTGGAGTGGTGTGCCAGTCCGTAGGGGCCTACACTGTCAGAGTATGTGCTATATGTTCCCTCTTTGCCAAGGCATAGGCATATTGGGCACGCCTCCATCTGCCTACTGGGGCTGGCACAGTGTGTTCATGGGTCTGAATCCCTCTGTGCCTGTGATGGCCTTGGCAATTGCGGTGGGCTATGAGGGCCTTCACCATTTTGTCTCTGCTGCAGCTGTTTCCGCAGGATCATATTATGTAGCATGGCACATACTATGACGATGTGGGCACACATGCCTGGAGAGTACTGCAAGGCTCCACCAGATGTGTCCAAGCACCAGAACCATGATTTCAGCATTCCGAACACACGCTCTATGATGATTCTGGTTTGTGCGTGTGCCTCATTATGGCGTTCTTGCATGGGTGTGTGTGCATTTCTGGTGGGAGT
This sequence comes from Protopterus annectens, assembly GCF_019279795.1. Classification (NCBI taxonomy): domain Eukaryota; kingdom Metazoa; phylum Chordata; order Ceratodontiformes; family Protopteridae; genus Protopterus; species Protopterus annectens. Next base: position 1,263,288,893 of record NC_056743.1, read on the forward strand.
CATCATCCACGGCTGCAGTGCATAGCCAGCATCCCCCACAAGGTGGCCATGTGGGATGTCCCCCCTGACAAATACCTGATACAGCTGTGAGGCATGCCAGATATGGGAGTCATGGTAGCTTTCAGGGCTGCCAGCACACACATCCATGACAATGCCCTGGCCATTGCACATGACCTAGCAGTTGATGGAGTGGAATCCCTTGCGGTTTATGTAGCGCCTACCATGCTCACAGGGTGGTGACTTGACTTGTATGTGCGTGCAGTCTATTGCACCCAGTACCTCCGGGTAGTGTGCCACACGGTGGAAGTGATGCATATTGCTGGCCAACTCCTCCTGAGTTTGGGGGAAGTATATATGCTCATTGGTATGTGGTAACATGGCATCCAGGAACTGGTGTAGTACCCTGGATGCTGATGCCTGTGAGATCCCCATTATATCTCCAGTTGGCCTTTGAAAGGTACCTGTGGCTAGTATTCACAAGCTTACACATACCTTCATGTCCACTGGGATGGGTTCCCCTCTGTTGTTTCTGGTTCTCAGGTGTGGCCAGCACAGCTCCACTATTTGCTCTAGGATGTCCCTGTCCACCCTGTAACACTCTACTATCTCCAGATCATGTAGCCCCTGGTAGGTTACTCTTGGTCTGAACACTCTTCTCCTCCTCCGGGGCCTGCGGTGGTTGTCAGCATCATCCTCCACAACACCGTCAGTCTCTAACACATGCTGATGAATCACAGCTATGGAAGCTCCCAACATGTACATTTTAAAAGTTCCCCGTGTGTTTACACCTATGGTGCAGTGTTTGGGAATACACAGGTGTGTGTAGGGTACTTTCACACTTTATACTATTGTGCTGTGAATGATGATGTCAGGGTGTGTATGTACGATCGTAGCTACAGGGTATCTTATGTGTTTTACTACTGGAACTACTATTGTGGTGCCTTTGGTGTTGAATTACATATGGCTGATGTGGATTACCTCTTGACATTCCCTTTACATTTCTGCATGTTCCACCTACCATTTTCTGGCATGCATCCAGCAGCCTGCTTTCATTTGTACTTTCCTAGACCTGGCGTATCTTGCGTAATGTGTGCTATTGCCGGTCTACTGTCAGTTTGCTTTGCTCTGCTATGACAGATCTCCTATCTTTGCAATACAATGCCTCCCCTCCTTTCTTTGCATTCCAATGCCTCCCCTATCCTGTTTTGCAGGTTTCTGCAAGCAGACTTGTCAGCTGCCGCCGATTGGCCACCGTGAGTTGATTGGTGTTGATTGCTCTTAGTACTCCAATTACCCTACTTCGGCATTTCCTTCTTTTCTTCCCCTGACCCTCCTGTTTGTGCTATTGTTCGCAGTGCGTGCATCCGCTTACTGGGTTTTGGGCACGTTTTCATCCCCGTACACATGCGTTTTTGGGCACCATGTGTGCTCTCAGCTAAATGATTCTATATCTTCCTCCCCACCCCTGTCCTGCAGCTTTGCTTAGCAACGGCCAGGCCAGATTTGCATTGCTCCAATGTGCTTACTGCTATGGTGGCACACCCCTCTGCTGCTGTCATGTATCTCCTCTGAGCCACTCCTCGGTGTTATAGCACTGCGCCGTATGGTACAACCTTCATCCGGCGGGACATTTGCGATTCAGTATTATCTGCCTCATTTGCATGGCATTGATGTCTAATTCATAGTTACTGCGCTGAACACTGTCGCAGGCCCTTAGCAACCCTTGCACCTTGGTTGTGGTGTTCCATGCCTACCATTGTGTATTATGGTGTAAACCTGATTTGTATTACATTGCGATTTTATGACATTTTTATATAATTTCTTTATGTTCCAGTTTGCGCACACATGCCCTGCGGTTGTACTGTGCATTACTGTGGACATGACATTAAATGTTTTTTAGGTGTTGTGCATCTTTTCTTATGCCATTGGCTGTGTATTTCGCGATTGGCATATGTTAACTTTGTAATACATGAGTCTGGTCCGCTTCCATATCTCCGATGTTCTGTTTGGGAAAATGAAAACCATGTTTTTTGGTTTACATTTCCGTGGGCTTACGCTACACCTGCACCACTTCATGAATCACTAACTGCCTTCATTTGCATGGTGCGACACTGCGCATGGGGTGATTAGCATACCTATGCCGAGGGCTGCGCAGTTCTGGTGTACGCCAATAGTGCACGTGGTATTGGATCGTACCTGAATCGCTCAACGGCCATATTTGGCGTTATTCTGCCTATGCTACACCTGTGCCTGGCGCAAGCTTCATGAATCCCTGGGAATGTAAAATCTATGGACTTTAATGAATTATATTGCGAAATTCTGCCACACAATCTCATTTATTTTTGCGTCTCAGATGTAACATGCATGTCCCCTTTATTTAAATTATTGGTGCCATTATTTGGTCATTTAGAAGGTTAGTCATGTAGTTGTCAGTCACATAGTTTGTCAGTCACATAGTGTGTGTGTTATGCAGTGTGTCGGTCATATAGTGTGTTGTTCACATAGTCGCTATCACTTAGATGAATATTAAGATTTGGACAAATTATTCAGGCATTCATTCCTACTGCATTACAATGACTGTTATATTTCTATAAATGTCCTGTACAGCTGCACTAGCTCTGATTATCAATATTTCAAAAGTTATCAGAGGTAACTAAGAGAAGCCTACCCTACCATGTACTGAGCTTAGCTGTTGTGGTCTCACATCCCATGTGTCATGTCAAGTGTCTGGGAGCAATGCCTCACTGGATATGTTGTCACTTTCTTAGCATGCCAAAGTATTTAATTAAATATTCGTGAAGGATCAGATTGAAATCCGGTTTTATAATTGGTCCTGGATGCTTCGCATTGGCTGAGCAGCATGAGAAAACCACACTCTAGCCTACACGGAACAGAATCATCTGCATCCAAACAACAAACATAAGATTCAGTTACATCTGCATTAATATACAGTTGTTAGTAGACCATAATGTACAATAATGATAACAGAAAAAACATTCTTCTTCTTCTTCTTTCGGCTTTTTCCCAGTTAGGGGTTGCCACAGTGGATCACCTGTCTGCTCATGATTGGCAATGGAGCTTTTACGGTGTTGAGTTGCCAGCCTGGCGCCCAACCTTCCAAAGAAGGCACATACACACACACACACACACACACACACACACACACACACACACACACACACACACACACACACACACACACACACACACACATGCACTCATGCCTAGGGCTAGTTTAGAGAGTCCAATTCACCTACAGCATGTCTTTGGGATGTGGGAGGAAACCAGAGCACCTGGAGGAAACCCACATGATTACAGGGAGGACATGCAGACTCCGCACAGAAGGCACCCCAGCCGAGGATTGAACCAGAGAATCTCTTGCTGTGAGGCAGCAATGTACAATAGATTTGTTCTTGACATATTAATGGAATGCAAGTGTAATGTTGATAATGGAAATGCTACATAATAACTTTATGGTTTAATGTTCATTTGTTTCCCATCAACCTTTAGAAAAGTACATGAGTTTTGAAAGCTCAGTTAAGTTAGATTACAATGTTGCAGCACAGAACAATGAAACACCACTTTTTAAATATTCTAAAGACTAGGTGGGGGGCATGGAGATAGCGGTACAGTGGGTATTGGAAATGCATCAATATCCCCACTGTAGTGTGATCTCAGAGTTAGAATATATTAGTAGTGTGGGTGTGGGGGGTGCAGGGGGGCTTGTCCCCCTGCAAAAACGTGATTTGTCATATAGGAGTCTGATTTACATCAGCTCCTATATGGCTATATATGTATTATGTGATGGTTTTGGCCACAATGTCAACTCAAATGTGGCAATCATTTGGGTCGACACTGTGGCAGGTCGGAAAGTGTGTTCTTGGGTATACTACTCATTGTTTCGAATGGCAAATATTTTGCCGTTCGAACAAACAATAGTAAAATATATATATATATATATATATATATATATATATATATATATGGATCCCCATCCTATGACAGAAACCTCATTTGACTGAAACCATAAGACTGAAATTTCAAAAGACTGAAAAAGTCACTTGACTGAAACCCATAATACTGAATTTCAACATACTAAATTCTAAACTGGACCATATAAAACTAGACTAGGGGAGGGGCTACACCCCGACAACTGCCAATGTTGGGGGGGGTGGCTGCACCCCCCACCCCATCCCCCTAACTATATATACTTACTCCAGGATCACACTACAGTGGGGAAAAAAGCATATATCTTTCACTTACCTTACAGTAGTCTACATGCTGCCACTGCTATGCCCTTTTCCCCATATACCTTTAACTTACCTTGCAGTAGTCTACATGCTGCCACTACTATACCTTTTTCCCCACTATAGTGCAATCCTGGAGTTAGTATATATAGTTGGAGTGGTATGGGGGGCACAGACCCCCGCATTTGGGGGTGTGGTGTGTAGCCCCCCACCTAGTCTGGTTTATATGGTCCAGTTTAAAATTTATTATGTTGAAATTCAGTATTATGGGTTTCAGTCAAGTGACTTTTCAGTCTTTTGAAATTTCAGTCTTTTGGTCTCAGTCAAATGCGATTCAGTCAAATGAGGTTTCTATCATATGATAGGGATCCATATATATATATATATATATATATATATATATATATATATATATATATATATATATATATACACACACACACACACACACACACACACACACACACACACACACACACACACACACACACACACACACACACACACACCACACACACACACACACACCTCGTAGATGTATTTGCAATGTTTTCTGCACAGTAAAAGGAAAAACACATGCTCACAGAAGACAGTCACTCCTCTATTCAACCTCCATACCTATGCACTGAAACAATCAACATTCAAGTGTGTTAGACACACATGCTACAGGAGAAGTCTGACTGCATGTGAGCCACACTGCATCTTTGAAGGGATGATATCAGCTGTGTCACGCAAAGGAGATGCGTGTGCAACAAATGACTTCTACAGCCATGTGGAAGTACAAATGTCAATACTAAGAAGTGTAAGAATTCTTGTATCCATTTACTTTCACGCAGACACACACACACACGCACACACACACACACACACACACACACACACACACACACACACACACACACACACACACACACACACACACACAAGGAGATTTTCACTTCTGTATTTAAACATCCTACCTATTGACTGACACAATCTACATACAACTAAGTGTATTCTAGGCATGCTCCATAGGAGAGGTCTGACTTTAGTGATGTGAGAGTGCATTATTGAAATGATGACCTCATGCGTGTGTTGCAGACAGTATGCATTGTGGACAGAGAAAGTGGGATTGATCTAACCATGTAAATGTTTCTCATGGGTGGGAGTCAAATGAGAACAGCTTTTGAATTAATCCTCTAGTGATGCAATGGACTCACCATCACACACACAAGTGGACTGCTTTGAGACTAGTACCCAAAAAGTAACCAGTTATACAACCTAGACAACATAGTACTTAATGCAAGTGCCACCACAGAAGTCTTACTTCTACATCATGAAAGTTCACTTTATAGATGATGACACCAGCATTGTGTTGCAGAGATGATGATGTTGAGAAAAGGCTCTGACATTGATGTGAACTTACCTTGCAGTGTAAAAGTTATTGAAGATAGAGCTTGGGATTCAACAAACATGTTTTTTCTGTGCAGGAATAGTGCAGCAGCTCCTGCATGGAATATGGCTGCTGAGCAATCCAGTAAACAAGGTTGGGGGCGTGCAAAAGCCTGCCAGCACTATTCTGGCATGGACATCACTGAATAATGCTAATTACCTCATTTGCTGGTGAAAACCATGCAAATGAGGTGACTTAGTGATTCAATAAACAGACAGGCATCCATGCCAGAACAGTGTGAGGTGAGAAATGTATTTAGTTACTAACCAAGTACATTTCTGCAGAAATCAATTTGGAGGCATGACAGCTCAAAGTAAAGCATGTATTATAATCGTTAGGCATGCCTATGGCCAAAATATGGCCATTGGCATGGAAAAGTGTTTTAAAAATATGAAAATGAAAGGGTTGTTTTGGGCTGATTTAGTCTGTTTAAGCATAGTGCAGCAGCGCTCAAATGATGTTGTACCGAAAATAAAAAAAAATGTGAAAAGACAAATTTAAGTGAAATCTATGGCATGCAGAATCAAAACAATAACAGTTAACACTAGTTGCTAAGGAGAAAGGCTCTTATGTAGTGGTGTAACAAGGGACTAAGGCAGTGGGGTATGCAAATGAACAAATTTTACTGAATCACTAAATGGGAGACCATTCTCTGGCTGCACCTAACTGTGTAGGAGCTATAAGGCAGTGGTGTAAGCAGGAGATGCAGCTGATATGAAAGGGGGGGGGGTGTTATGCTTGGTGTAAGCACATTGGAGCACCACTGCTCCCATTTGAGCTTAGTTAAGCACAGCTAAGCAAGGAGGTGGGTCTGAGGCTGTATTGATGTATTCCATGAAATGAAGAGAGTGTTCGCATCCAGGGGAGGGCCATTTTTGCTTCAAAGTGTTTACTTTACCTAAACGGGTTTGCATGGTGTCCACCGGGTCTAAAAAAAAAAACGGAAATAGAAGAACTGTTTATATTTGGGCATCAGGTTTGCGTGGCACACCTCGGGGCTTAAAAGGGGTGGAAATGGGAAGGGAAAAAAAAGGGAAATAGCAGAATAAAAGCAATCAAGTACAAATAAAATAGAAGCAGGTGGAATGTATCATAGCCAGCCAATCATACAGGCAGCATCTGCAGCATAACAGTATAAACTGTGCAAACACCTTTCAGTTTGGTGTTTCCCACTTGGGGGAATTTTAACTGACAAAATGTTAGGGATTGCTGTCGCTTTGATACATCAGTATGTGCTAGAGGCTGAGGGCGGTGAGGAGAATAATGCTGGCAAGCGGCCCAGACTGAGGAAGAGAAGAGTGTTCAGACACAGGGTAACCTACCAGGGGCTACATGATCTAGAGATAGAGCACTACAGGGTAGACAGGCATATACTTCAGCAACTCATCAAGCTGTGCTGGCCTCACCTCAGACCCAACACCAACAGAGGGGAACCCATCCCAGTGGATACTAAGGTATGTGTAGCCTTAAGAATACAAGCTACAGGTACTTTCCAAAGACCTACTGTGGACATCATGGGATCTCACAGGCATCTGCATCCAGGGTACTCCACCAATTCCTGGAAGCCATGCTACCACATGCTGGTGAGCACATTTACTTCCCCAGCACCTGTGAGGAGAGAATCAGCAATATGCGCCTCTTCCACCATGTAGCAGATGACCCAGAGGTACTGGGTGCCACAGACTGCATGCACATCCACATGAAAGCACCACCTGGTGAACAGGGTAGGGTCAACCTAATCTACAAGGGCTTTCATGCCATCAACTGCCAGGTTGTATGTGTAATATAGCTGGTTAACATTGCAGAATAAGGTTTAAGTAGATGATGGATAGCATGCTATTATTAATAGAATATCAATGTTTTATAAGATTGTTCTCATAACTGTCAAGGCGATTCTACTTTTTTGTCTCTTAATGTCAGTTCTTAATGTAATTTCAAAGTTTATCAATGAATGGTATGGTTACATCATAGTATTGTGCTATCATTTGCTCTTGGAATTTCACCAGTTACTACAGACAGGCTGCTTGTGTTTATTATCAACTTCAAGAGATTGTGCATGTATAGCTAGCAGAGGTGTTAGGCTTCTCAGATACCCCATGACAACATTAACAACAGTGGAGAGATGAGGGAAAATGTCTTGCCATTTCTACCATTTGAATTTTTGCATATTTATTGATAATACTGCTACCCAGTAGTCAGTTACATAACTGCTGTCCCTACAGAAATATTAACAGAATGGATACAATGCTAATGTATTACATTTTTTTTTATTTTTTATTTTGTTTTGTTGGGGTGGGGGTGGGGCCTCCCTTAACTTGTGTGCAGTCCAAAATGAGCATTGTGTGTTCAACTGTTTTGTGTTGAGGATAGCTTTATAGATTTTATTTGAGAAGAATCATTTTTCTAATTGCTACAAGTGTGTTTTTTTCCGTTTCATGTCATACAGGATTATGACTGTTTCATGTCATGAGGGATTATGGCACTCAGACTATCTGTTCCATGCAAGCCTTCATTCAGTGATGTAGAAAATGAGGTCATCATCAAAGCCTTGTACTGCCATGAATCCTTTCTGCTTGATAGAGGCAGACGTGATATATCTGCCAGAAGAAGCATATGGTAGCAGGTGGTTATTGACATAAATGCAGTGGGCAGCCATGCCAGAAACTATAATCAGGTGCGGCACCACTCCACTGATATGATTACAGTGGCACTCAGGGCTTTGGTAGCATGAGAACAGCTGGATACAGGGGTGGCCCTGCTATTGAATCATCAGTCACTGCAATTGAACAGTTCCTGTCCACTGTCAGAGATCCCAGCAGGTCAGGAGAGGGTTCACACAAATTCCTTGATGTTGGTGCTGATGTAGACGACAGGCCAAGTGTGTCCCAAGAACTTCCAGGTATGCTATATATAAGGCATTTGCTGCTATTCTAGACATCTTTATGTGTTAACACTTGTAAACTTCTGATATATATGGAAACATTGACATGTGTGCCTTAGAGGAGACAGAGTCCAACAGAGATTATATTGTGGGGGGGTGGTGGTCTGATTGATTCTGAGATATTTCTTAAGGGACAGACAGGCAGATCATTATTCTCTTGTCCTTGTGTCATTTGCATTGTGGTGCTTATCAGCCTCCTTTCTACTGCCTTCCTCTTTTACAGGGACATCAGAATTACCATATGAAAGACAACCTGCACATGGTAAGTATAAACTTTGTTTGATTAGTAATAACCATTAGTTAAATGTAAGTCTGTGGAAAGAGTAAATATTGTATTGTTAGTATCTGAAATAGTTTAGCATGAGTGTTTAGAACACAGCTTGGATCATTTCCAGTCACTATTTATTTCCTTCTTGTGTTTGTTGCTTATTACCAAGGTGAGACTGAAAGTTGTGGTGTAAACATGGTGCATTCTGACATATGAGACTGCCTCAACCGTGTGGCTGACTCCTTGGATAGGATGAGTGGCGTACTGGATTGGGCAGTGTCTGTGATAGAATGTCTGCTGAGGGAGGGTCATCATCCACATGTCCATAGAGCTGCAACACTCTCTTTTATTAGCCAATGTGGCTGTGCCAGATCCTGCTGCCATACTGGCACTACTTCCACTGCTCTCTCAGTGATTGAGGTGCCAACACCCAGATGTAGTAGGCCTTGGGATTGTGGTCCTGGACATAATCGTGAAGAGAGCTCATACAGCAGACTCCTCTCAAGTTCATGTAGAACACTCACTTCAAACTAAGTGTCATCTCTACCATGTATGGCTTACACCTGTCTGACATGCCAGGATGCAGTGCTAGCACTGCACTTGATTGTGTTCATGCAGACACATACTCATTTTACAAAAACTGCCCATACTATGTGCAAGCTATGCAAACCTTAATGTTGATTGTGATACATCTCCTGTCAGTGTCCCTGAGATATTTCCTACTTACTGAATGCTCTGTGCTTCTTACTCACACATACTCACCACTTTGGTGTCAACCTTGGCCTACTGCCCCCCCCCCCGCCCCCACCCTGTGCAAATGATGATGACGTGCCATGCCCTTTGTTCATTTGCATTTGACTTAGGGTTGCAGATATTTCCGATACACAGGGTGGATAGCTAAGTGAGTCTTTCTCACTATGTTGATTTTATGCATGTAGATTACATAAGAATATTTGGGATATTTTTGTACATGCCCATTTCAGAAAGATTTTTTCAATTAGTATTGCAAGTCATGCATTCATATAACTATTACTGCATTCCTGTGTATTACTCTACTTGTGAATCTGTTGATATAATTGTCCTGTTGACTGTTTTGTGTACAGTGGGTAAGTGACCAGCCTGATGCCAGTTATTGTGTGCAATGGATAGTTGTATATTGCAGATATCATTCCTATAACCCGGTAATGCCACTGGTGGACACATGACTAACAGTATGGAGGTATATCAATTACTTTTATCTTCTTATACATTTGTTTGTATACTACAGGTTCCACACTTATCTTGACATTACTGCAGGTATGAACATGTCCTTTGGGGCTGTTTCTGTCTGATGCTATCATTACATAGCCATTAAATGAAGAAGTAAAGTTTGTATACATTGGCTGGCATCAGTTTTAATATTTGTATGCATTTAGGTTGTTATGTGTAATCCCTTGCTGGTGTGTGTGCTATCATTTACCTCTTAGCTGATGAGTGTGCATGCTATCCTTTGCCTTCAGATGGTGAGTATGTGTGCTGTTCTTTCCCTCTTAGCCAGAGCAAAGGCTTACTATGCACGCCTACATCTGCTGGCTCCTTCTCCAGCTGGAGGTTCTCCCTCAAACTCCTCATCTGTATGTGTTAGGTGTTGACCCTGCCAATGGTCCAAGAATGTGTGGTTCTGGCCCTTGATGTCCCTGTTGCAGCTGTTTCCTCAAGATGATATTGCACAACCTGGCACAGACTGTGAAAATGTATGCACAAGTGCCTGGGCCGTACTGAAGAGCATGCTAAACACATGCTCTATGATGTTTCGAGTTTGACCATGGGCATTATTCCAGCCTTCTTCAATGGGTGCATGTGCATCATTACATCCTTCTTCTGTGGGTGTATGTGCATTTATGATGTGTGTCATAAGTCATGGCTCCAGTGCATAACCTGCATCACTCAGCCAATGGCCTTGTGGAGCACCCCCACCACAGCAAACCTTGTATAAAGCTGAGAGGTATGCCATGTGTGTGAGTCATGTTAACTTCCTGGGTTGCCTGTACACACATTGAGGGTGATCCCTTGAGCATTACATACAACCTGGCAACTGAATGAGTGGAACCTCTTCCTGTTGATGTATATCCTTCCCTGTTCATCAGATGGCTTTTTTATTTCTATGTGAGTGCAGTCTTGACCCCGCAATCTTCAGGGAAGTATGCTGCAGCATAAAATTCCTGCATTGTTCTTGCTCTCTCCTGTCGTGCATAAAAAATAGATGTACTCTCTCACATGTTCTAACATAGCATTAAGACATAAGTGCAATATTCTGGAGGCTGAGATCTGTGACACCCCTACTATATCCCTGTGAGTCTCTGGAGTGTACTCGTAGCTAATCTCCTTCATACTATATATACCTTAGTTTCCACCTGTTTAGGTTCTGCTTGATTTCCCCTGGGTCTGAGGTGTGGGCAGCAGAGGTTGCAGAGTTTGTTTAGTGTTTCTCTATCAATCTGGAATCACCATAATATTTCAGTACCCTTTCTCTCCTCGGCCAAGGTCTATCAGCAACAGTAGCAGCATAGATTTGAGCCTGCTACACATACACATGCAAGAGAGCAACAGCAGTCCCCAACATTGCTTTTTTCCTAAGTGTGATGGTGGTTGTGTTCTAGTAGGTTTTGCAGTTCATGGCAAAGAGCTACACTAAGTATAAACAATTACTTTATGACTTCCTGAATGTCTCAGCCATCTTGCATTGGTTAATTAGCATGTAATTCAGCTAGTTATGCTTTAATTAGCATACTCTGCCATTTACCTGTGTTTTGCGGCTCTACACAACATGTATTTTAATGAATACAAAATAGCACACTATTGTGTACATGTCACAGTGCAATGTACACACAGTGGCAGTGAAAAGTTTAGCTATTCATGAATCTGGCCTCCCCCCATGTGTCTCCATTTTATTTCATAGATATTCTTGGATTCTAAAGTCTATACTCTGAACTTCCTCACTGTTTTTCCCTGAAGATAACCATATTGACAGCTTAGGATGTGTTCCAAACTGCACGTGCTTCATTTTTATACTGCTGAATCATTAACAGTTTACAACTCTTACATACCTATGTTTAGAACAATTGTGCATTCTGTCAGTACCCCACCTGTCCCAATCAGGCTATGGTGATTTCTAATATTCTTTCTTCATAACTTTGGATGATTTCTTCAAGCAGAAGTAAGCTTGGTCTTACACCCTTACATTACACCATTCATTGCTGCTGCCTGGAAACTATCCATTGATTGTGTATTAAACTGAATAAGTCTGAGGAATATATTAATATCTCATCGGTTTCTCTGTATTATTACTTAACTAACAAAGTTGAAGAATTATTTTCACCCTGACCCAAAGTCACTTGATTCAGCTTCTGCATTTTTGAATAATTGCATTGCTTATTTCTTCTACACATACCACTGCTAAAATGAATATCATAAAATCTAATATCAGATGAATGCAGATGCCGGATAATACCAGTAGTTTATGCAACTTCTCTGTTTCTTTGCAACTAGCATCTGTTCAGAGGAATAGCTTATCTGGTAGTGTTATTACTAGCATAAAAGCCTTAAATTGCATTAAAAGTAACTGTATAGTGCCTGATACTTAAAGCTTAGATTCTATACTGAATTTCAACTATTCTATTTACAAGTAGTGCATACACTGGTCCATGCAAACATTGCTTATATGCCTCAAAGATATAGTATGTCTTGTTTTTAATTTTTGCAAAATTGGTCTGCTAGATGTATCAGTTAATTGACTTCACTTTGTCAAGACAGAGTAAACAATTTCATTCGGCATCTATCTCAACGACTGTTTTAATATGAGAGTTCATCTGAGCAACAAAAAACCTAAAGAAATATGTGAATAATGGTGGATTCAACATGCAAATATTTAGGAAAGTAATGGGCTTATTTTGGTTTATACCACTAATAATGCTTGTAAGTGAGTTGTATGGCACTTTTGGTTTGACTCATATGCCTACACATGCAAACTTTCATTCGTCACGATCTGCACCCTCCCATAAGCCTCCAATTTGTTGGTTGTGAGCTCCATGATTTTCAGCACATCCAGTCCTTTTTACATGATGAGAATTAGAATGTTAGTCTATGACTTATAGGTTCATAGGTTCATACTAGGCTATCTGCCCTAGGGCATTTACAAGCCTAGCCAGAGTGTGTTTGGCTGTTGCCACCCTTTGAATTGAGTTTACTGTGCCCTTTTTTGGGTTAGTTTACTCTGCCTCTGTCTAGTAGTGACACAGAAGTAATCCCCGGGGTAAACCTATGATCTCCCATCCACTCGTCAAGATTCCTCTTGAAGAGAGTCAGTGAGGGGCTCTGCCTAACATGGACTGGGATTCTATTCCAGAGAGAAGGGAGCCTCTGGGTAATGAATCTGTCCCTCCAGTATGTCCTATTTATTTCTGTGCTGAGGTTCAAGTCCCTCGAGTGCATAGCTCTAAGGGATTTGGATTTTCTGAGGTGGAGCATGTCCATTAAGTCCTGGTTTGACATAGCTTTATACATCAGGCATAGATCACCTCTAAGTGGGCGGTATGTTACTGAGTAGAGCTGGAGTTTCTTTAACCGAGCAGCATATGGCATCTGTTTGAGTCCCTTGATCCTCTTTGTGAGGTACTTTTGGGGTCTTTCTAGTTGCTGCAGGTGTCGGGTAAGGTATATCCCAAATGGGGCATTGTATTCTATTATGGGCCTGATGAGGGATGAATAAAGGGGCACTATGACCTCCCTGGATCTAGATGTGAATCCTTTCATGATAAGGTGGGCTATATAGAAGGTCTTTCTAACCACTTTGGCAATGTGGTTGTCAAAGGAGAGATTACTATCAACTTGGGTCCCCAGGTCCCTAATTACTTCTTCTGTACTTAATGGATTACCACCTATGTGGTAATTTGTGGGCACTTTGTTTTTGCCAAAGGGTATGACTATACACTTTTTGGTGTTTAGCTTTAGGCCATGCCTCTGGCATCAGTTATCCGTCTCTGTGAGATCCTTTTGGATGATGCTTGTGTCAGCTGGAGAGTCAGTTATGGCGCCCAGTTTGCAGTCGTCTGTGAACGTGGTCAGCCACAGTCCTCCCGTGTTAGCCTGTACCTCAGAAAAATATATACTGAACAAGAGAGGTCCCAGGACTGAGCCTTGTGGGATGCCATTTGTAACTGGTTTGAGTCTGACATGGCTCCAGCAATTCTGACCATGTGGGTTCTGTCTTTGAGCCAGTTTACAACCCATCTTATGACATAGCGGTTTATATTTAAGCTGGAGAGCTTATCTATGATGCCCGAGTGGGGTATTGTGTCAAAGGCTTTTGCGAGGTCTAGGTAGGCTGTGTGGACCACCTTCCCTTCATCAATGGCCTTGGTGACTGTTTCAAAGAAGTCGACCAGGTTCAAGAGGCAGGATCTGCCCTTAAAAAAGCAGAATTGGGTAGGATCCAGTGTCTGTAGGTCCCCAATGTCTTTGTTTATGAGTTCCATGATGATCCTCTCCATAGCTTTGCAGAACAGGCTAGTCAGGCTTATGGGGCAATAGTTTCCAGGGTCCGTAGAGGCACCACCTTTGTGGAGTGGGACCACTGTTGCTGTACGCCATTCTTTGGGTACATATGCTGTAGTAAGGCTGAGACTGAACAGCAGCTTTATGTGAGGGTTTAGCTCTTCTTGGAGTTCATGTAGGACCCAACCCAGGACACCGTCAGGTCCCATTGATGCTGTGTTTTTTGCTTTGGAGGGGGCGGCTTTCACCTGAGCATCTGAGATGTTAGGGAGGCTGCACTCTGCTGGGATAGTTATTTGCTCTTTTGGGGGGGAGGGGGGAGAAGTTTGCACTGAATCTGTCTGCCAGGATGTTGGCAATGTCTGTGGGTTCAGTGTATTTTTTGTCATTTTGGATCAACTCTGAGCATATCTGGGAGCTGCCACCCAGGTTCCTAACATAACTAAAGAAAGCCTTTTGATTTTCTTTAGAGTTCTGTGCAGTTTTTCTCTTGAAGCTGGCCTTGGAGGATTTTATGAGGAATCATAGTTTTTTGCTAGTACTGATCAGACATGCCTTCCCTTTTAGGGATTTTGATTTATCATGTAGTAGTTTCCTCCTTCTATTGTACAGCTTATTTATGGCTGGGGTCCACCAGACTGGACGCCTGCCTTTGGAAAATCGGGTCTTGGTTTTGTTTGAGATAGCATGATCCATGCATTCCTGGAGGCTTGGTTACAAGCACCTTGCAATAAAAACACAAAATAATAGATAAAGATAAAAAAATAAGCAGCTAAATAAACAGATTACAAATCATTAATAAGCTTATATTAAAAGCAGGTGGATGAACAATACTTTAAAAAATGTCAACATATGCTAAGAAGGACAAATTAATTTTATTAAAATCAAGTGTAATTTGAAAATAATATTATGTAGAAAGAAAGTCTGAACTCAGTTCTTCAGAATATAAATACAGACTTCATATAATAAACTGTTAGGATAAGCAATCTCAAAAGTAAGCCAATAGACAAATATTACATTACTTGCAATTGCTAAAGATTAAATGGCAACTGTTCCTTTCTCTCAGGCCAAAACTAAACTTCCAGGCAAAGCAGTAATCCCAAATACAATGCCTGCTCCAGGGCAAAATTGCAAGTAAACAAAAAAAACAAACCATTACTTGTTCCCTTCTATGAGGCAAAGAGATAACAATATCCATAGCACATATTAAGAACCAAAGGTCCAGGACTAAACTGTAACTAAAAAAATGTGCTTGTACTATGAAAAATATCAATTAACAGACAAAACAATCTCACATGTCTTCCACGGAGTGGAGTTAACGATATCCACCTCCGTGGCTACAACAGCAATAAAGCTTTCATTTTGACCCACTGAGACAAACACAGAGCACTCTTGTATGGCACTGGAGAAGTAGATTCAAGTAGCAGACAAGGTATAAGGTATGATCCAGGTGAGAATAGAACTAAGATAGCAAGGTTTGCCTTTCTGTATATTTAGGAAAGATTCATAGAGTTTCATTAAATACTAGAGGCAACCACTGAGTAAAGGTGTTATACAGATTCTTCAGACCCCTGTTAGGTTCATAGGTGTGTACTAGGCTAATGGCCCTGGAGCCTTTACATGCCTAGCCCATAGGATTATCCTGGCATCCTGCCACCCGACCTTAGTTCCCAGTGCCTCTGTCGAGTAAAGCCACTGGAGTGATCCCTGGGGTGAATTTTCTATTTCCCATCCACTCATCAAGATTGTTCTTGAAGAGGGTCAGTGAGGTGCTCTGCTTGACATGTATTGGAAGTCTATTCCATAGCATGGGCAGTCTCTGGGTTATGAACCTGTCCCTCCAGTATGTTTTGTTGATTGTGGAAATGAGGTTGAGGTCTTTGGAGCGTGTGGTGTGGCGGGATTGGGATTTCTTTAGATGTAGCATTTCTAACAGAGCTAGGTCAGACATGGCTTTGTAAGTTAAGCAGAGATCGCCTCTAAGTAGACGATATGAGACAGAATAGTTAGAAAATATTCCAAACTCTTTCTATTTTCTATGTCTTAGAGGTATATCGGATGTTGACTGGGTAGTAAAAGTAATTTGTTAGAAAGTGTGAACTTTCACAAAGGAGAAATATGGTTTGAATCTGTACATCACTTACTACCTAAGATGGGGACAATCAGTTTCTCTCATTGTTATAGCCCATGTAGAAATAATCTCATTCTAAAACATATTGGGTAGCAAACATCAACACACAAATGTGGCATCTTTGTCACATTTAAAACATAATCCCCAGGATTCACTAATCCTCCGTGTAAGACTAGATTAGTCTTACACGGAAGAGCCAGTCTAAGAGTAAGACGGCAGCACGCCATGCATATTAATGAGGGTGCGTGCCTCAACTCTAAGACTAACACTGAGCATGCACAAGTGCAGGGGGCATGTCGGACTACCGAACAGTTCAAAAATCCACACCCCTGCAAGTCTGACACTCGGGAAATGTCTACTTACATGAGCGAGTCTGCTCAAATGTGTACATACCCAACACTACACTCCCCCACATTCTAAACCCCTGTACAATTATAAAATGTAAAAAAATTTTTTTTTTTATTATTTCCGATATAGCTGCCCGCATTTGCACATGTTTGCATGGGTTTGCCCATTGCTTAGCTACAGTTAGCAGTTTAGACACCGAAGAGGATAATAAGAAACGTATATGCAAATTAAGCGAAATAGCAATAGCGTAGTGGTAGAGCCTTTGCCCAATGAGGAGGCATTTGTCGTTCGAGTCCCACCACTCCCCTTCTATTTTCTGTTGGAAATCTGTATATAAAAAAAATTCCTGACATTTATCATTTAAATTTTTGTAAAAAGCATTGAAATGGCCTATGTAGTAGTGAACAAATTTTATATAATTATATATAAGAAGGTAAAATGGTTATGCATACTGATGGATGCATAAGTAACGTATCTTAAGCAATGTAAAGCACTGCTTAGCAAAGTTTACCAGTATTAAGCATATCTAAATGTAGTTGCTTGTAGCTGAGCACTGCGTTAACTAGCGCAATGGCTTTGCACGTTGCTGCACATCCCGCCAACTAGCGCAGACAAAGCATGTTTGTGCAGAGTTGCTCTCTGCGCTAACCAGTGCAATGTCAGGCAACGTCGAGCAATGTAGAGCAACATAAAGCAACATCGGGCAATGTAGAGCAATGTAGAGCAACGTCGGGCAACATCGAGCAGCATAGAGCAATGTAGAGCAACTTCGGGCAAAGTTGACAAAGTCGGCTAAACACAGCCACACCTCCTAGCCAGTCTGGCCAGTAGTAAAATAAAAAGCAATGACAGGGCTCGAACCCGGGATACTGTGCACCATAATCACAGTACTGAACCACTAAGCCATGACAACATTTATTTATTTATTTATTTATTTATTTAGCATGACAACCATGCACTTTCAACAACATATACATATCTATGGAAGTTTATCCATTGCTAAGCAGGTGTGCCTTCAGTTGAGTTTTTTCAAAACTGGCCAATCACAAATAAGTGTGGGAAATGAAGCATATTTAAGCTCCATAGGCAGGAATACTTGCCATAACTGTTTGTAGCTCCCATCTGCAGGCAGCATAGCCGGTGCTGGAGAGGGCTCTCGAATTTGAGTGCAATGTTGGGGCATTGAGGAGTCAAAAGTAATGGTTTGGCTCCTTGTCCATAATCATGAGGATAGACTTCTGTGGGGCCAGTACCAGGGCACCCAATACAAAGCGGAAGCCTGGAACCGTCAAGCTCATGAACTCACCAGTGCCACAGGCATCCCTCAGACTGGTGAGCAGATCAAACACCACCACGCAGACCTGAAGAGACGCAAGGAGGATCAACTGGACCAGTGGATCCAGGAGGCCCGTGGGATGGAAAATGCCCCACTACTGAGTAAGTAGCCATGGAATTAAGTATGTAAGAATTGCTATTCTAGTCTATACTATGGATAGGTATGTCTCAATATCACTTCATTTACTTCACATCTGCATGTGTCCGCACTGCGAACCAGCAAGCCTATGCAGATAGGCTGCTAAGGCTGCGCCACCAGGCAGGTTAGTAATTATTCTGCATGCACTGTTATATAAAATAAATGAGAGAGCCTCTAGAAAAGTGCTTTAAGTCTTTTCTAAAGGTATAATTCCTGGAGTGTGTATGTGTCATTTTCTTTGATATGTTGTTGTACTCTTGCATTATAGAAATAGTACTGTTGTATTAAGCGCTGTTAACCCACACTTGGGTAGGCCCATATAAAGTGGATGAAGGGAGTGCAAGTAGCTTTTAAGCATATTTACAGTCCTCAATTGTTGGTTCATGCCCAGCATGTACAGGTTATTCTGGCACATGAGTAGCTTGGTATTGTGTTCCCCAGAAATGTCATTGTTCTGCCAGAAATGTAGGGAGCTGTTAACATATAACTGATAATTTCACTTGAACATATCTAGATAATTATAGGAATGTAGAGCTGTCAGTGTACCATCTCAGCAGTAGTGTGTCTGAGCAACTCACAAAATATGTAGCAGTAACATCTGCATCCCAGACAGTTTGTATGTCAGATACAGCTCATGTATATAAAGATCTAGCAAAACCCATTTCACAATTTAAGGACAATTGGGTAGTGTAATAATACATGTAGGGGACATATAACTGCAGTTAATAAGAATGTAGTGTAAACTAGAAGGATATATAAGTTGTTAATGGAGCTATCTTTTTCCACCCTACTGTATGTGCATAAAAATGCAATTCCACACCTCAATGGGTATGTCTAATCTCAAAACATTTGTTGGGACATATGTCCTATTGGTTTATAAATATCTACATTTATTTCAATGCATGTGCCCTGTTCAAATACCACAATATTGGTGGCCTGATGCCATCAATTAAACCTGCATGCTGTTGTAATGTCCAAAGTTGTTCTATATATGCATGTGTTATGCTTGCTGTTCAACTGTTGAAACTCTGGTGTGTTGGGTTAATGGGAATACTTCTGCATGCTGTTATAACTAATTGGGAATGCTGTTGACTGTTACTAACCCATATTTTCATTAAATCCTCCAAAACATAGAACGTATGGGAAGGCCGGTCCCAGTGGACCCACCTGTCCCACCTCAGCTGGCGATGGCACCTGGCACCAGCAGGTCCGGTGCCCAGCCTGGGACCTCCTCCTCAATTGGCCCTGT
Organism: Protopterus annectens; assembly: GCF_019279795.1. NCBI lineage: Eukaryota > Metazoa > Chordata > Ceratodontiformes > Protopteridae > Protopterus > Protopterus annectens. The sequence continues at coordinate 1,263,308,515 of NC_056743.1, forward strand.
GCCACCTTTGAGTGGAAGCATTGCAGGGGATGAGGCTTGTCCCCCCCGTGCAAGCGTGGGCAGAGGAGGGCCTCTTATCACCCTCCGAATGGTCCAGGCTGTGGTGCATAGAGAGATCGAGCATTCTGTCACTGATCCTCTATGCCAGCTTGAGGTACAAGAGGCACGACTCACGGGTGAGCCTGCCCCTCCTATGCAGCCCCCAGCACAGCCACCCTCTGGGCTGTGAAGGTGCAGTGGTGACTGCCCATGGGTGGGGATCTCAGTTCCACTGTTACCATCTGTGGGCTCATGGGCTTGCGACTTCCAAACATCCTTCCCCGTCAATGGTGTTCATCCACCACATGTGTCATATTCCGCCCCTGTATGCATCTTGTTTGTCTTGTCTGTTTACCTCCCCATCTACCTCCCCAAATATACCTACTTCCCCTACCCCACATTCCACTCTCACCTGAAAAAAAAAAGGGGGCAGTCTGCTCCCAAAAAAAAAAATATGCTGCATACATAGCTGCCCATTTTGCACACATGTCCACTGGACACATAACATGTAATTTAATTGGCAGTACAACATACTTTGTTGTCCTCACCCCTCTCTCAGGGGTGGAAGGTTTCATATTTCCCTCCAAATTTATTGCATATGCACAGCTGTTGCTGTTAAAATAATGGGCAGCTATGGACCTTCCCTACACCCATCCTGCACATCCCGAGCTGTTTTCCCTACTGTCTTTCCCTCTTTGTGCCCCTTTTTCACCACTTTTGTATCTCCCCATTTTCTTTTCTTTCAAAGAAATGAGCGCGGGAGTTAGCGGGAGTAAGCACTTTTAAGCAGTAGTTAGCGGGTTTGCGCGAGTGTGTGCTTGTCTGCGCTTAGCTAAGCATTGCTAAGCATCGCGCAAACCAGCATAAACTCACTTACAACTGCTTAACAGTGCCTTAGTCACTCTGTATGTGAGGGCCCTTGTTCTGCTCAGCAGTAACATAAAACACCTCTGTCAGTCTCAAACCCAGGTCCTTCTACACACTACACTGCATGAAGTGCTACTAAGCCACGGTAGATATACAACAAGTTGGTGCTGAAATAAATATATCATGCATCAGAGTGACTGAATGTAAAGGAAAAATAAGAATGCCATAACACACAACTTGTTCTGTGATCTTTACCAGCAGTTGTGTGGAATTGCATTACATGACTGTGATAAGAGAAGCAGCCATTCTAGCAGGAAATAATGTTACAGCAGCACTTTACAACCCCCACACAGTATCATAGCAGGACAAACACTGTCATATCTGATTAGGGCAGAGGCCATACCTCCCAGCTGTGCCTAATTTTCAGGGATGTTCCTGATTTTGAAACAAATTTTAGCTGTGTCCTTCTGAATCCCCCTGAAAAATACTTACATTGGCCAGAAAGGTGGTGAATTACACTTAATGAATAATGACAATATGTAAGAGTTAGACACTGCTTGTACTTCAGAAAAGGTGTATTAATCCATATGCTCTGGTTCTCTCAAGTCTCAACTTAATGGCACCAATATTTTAAAGGTGTACCTCACTTTTACCAACTTTCCCTGAGTCTGTTCAAATATGTACCTGAGTGTTTGAGAGGCCTGGCAGAGGCAGAAACACACAGGCATATCAGCTTTTCTGCTGATACACACTGTGCAAATAGCTTTGGAAGGAGTTCCAGAAGCATTCCCTTATGTAGGAGTACAACACTGAAATACCAAAGGATGTAGCCATGTACTGGTAGCAACCGACTGTAACAATGCCATTGTTCCAGTGCTGAAAAGACCGGTGTGGTGCACAGACAAAGAATAACAGGCTAACCTCTGGCTACCATGTGGATAGGTCACAGTTGGGAGCTACGCAGACAGACCACTTGCCTTGATAAACTAACAGGTACACATCAACCCTTTAAGTCCAGCAAGATAAAATTCACACAATAATACATAATGCTCTCTGTACTTCTGCACCCCTACCCAAATTTAGAATATACCTGTGTGTTCAGGGTCTACAAAGGATGTAGGTAGGCATACTCAGAACTGAAATTTGTCCAGTTTTCTTGAGCAGCCTGTGCTATTGTCAACACTAAAAAAGCACAAACTGTTCAGAAGTGAGTAAATTAATATTCATAGTATAGCAGTTCACAAACAATTCATGTGCCAAAGGAATACATCTCAATAACTAGATTTTTATGGCAGTTAATTGTACAATTAGAAAAGAAAGTACATACTCCCATGTATCTTGGGTTAGCATTTTGAGGGGTGAGTACAATTCTACACTGACAAGTGTGTACTGGAAGCAGCAACATTCAGGTCTGAGTACAACATTTAAATCACTGGCTAAACCCCTGGCTTCAGATATAAGAACTATATCAACCTTCTGCCTTAAACAATGATGTCCACAGCAAACAAGCATGATCCCCATCTTGGAAATCTGAAAGGGCCACGCCTACCTGAGTTAGCAATTTATAGCATTGGGTTGCTATGACAGTGATTACTGCAATTACCACACAGCAGGCTGCATGCAATTAACAAATGGTGGCCACCAATTGGTGCACAGGCCATCACACGCACATGTGCAAATACCTATAAAAGCAGGCTGTAATTGCTGCCAACAAACTCAATCACTCTATTGCAGAGACAGACAGAGAGAGAGAGAGAGAGACACAGAGAGAGAGAGAGAGAGAGACAGTGAAAAGCAAAAGGAAAAACAGAAGGAAATAATACCAATTCATACAAAGGAAAGGTATGTAACAGATATGTATTTACTGTCATGTAGTAGATGTTTTTGAAGAGTACTCTACATAATGTGAACCATTCATATGTGGCAGCAGTATGTATCTATGCACAAATGTCTTGCTTAACTACTACCATGGACAATTCAGTGTGTGCCTGTGGGCAGTGGGACATAACTGCGAAATGTGTAGCTCGGCATTAAATGTCAAACATCTGATCCATGTTATCTGTGTTCTGTACAGTAGTGTGGCCAATGGCTGTTTCGGGGATTAGCCCAAATATTTATATAAACATGGGTGTGACAGAGTAACAAGTGCATGATAGTCATATTAAAGTGTAGCTTAGAATTGGCAACTGCTGTACCAGGCTAGTATGCTAATCTAGCATTTGGAGCTATATATACCCCCCTCTAATGTTACTGTGTGTTCACATGTGACACCTGTTCATGTTGCAGCAAGGCCCAACAGTTCAGCTGTGAGGTCCAGGGACTTACAACAGTGTGGACCTTGTGTGTGTATGGCACACACATACGGAGATATATATATGTGTCATATATATTAACATCTGTATATGTGCATAGAGCAAGGGACATATTGCAATTGTTTGTGAAGGGTGGACATATATATGTTGGTGAAGGTTGTTATGTGCATATTTGTATGTAGTCTTTAGTGTGTGACAAACAAGACAGCATACAGTGCTGGTATATGACATGTGGTGGTTAAACACTGTGGGTGTTTTGTTCAGTTTGCAATGTTGCAGCCAGCGAGGCCTGCTAAAGCTACCTGGGCTGTGAACACTTTCAATGCATTTATCATAAGACTGTGCGATATTATTACATTACTGTATACCTCACATCCTTTGTATAATTTATATTCCCACCATGAAAGGTGGACTGTATATGTGCCTATATGTATATGTATATGTACACCAACGGATGTGTATATGTATGTATATATATATATATATATATATATGTATATATATATATATATATATATATATATATGTATATTTATGTATATATACATATATATATATTTATGTATATGTACATATATATATATTTATGTATATGTACATATATATATATATTTATGTATATGTACATATATATATATGTATATGTATATATATATACAGAGATAGAGAGAGAGAGTCATATATACTCATACACACCCACATCTACTTGTTGCAATAGATTCTATGTAATGTTGACTGAGTGTGATGGTCAATGTGTTGGTGAATATGTCAAAGATGTGTATTTGTGGGATAGCTTAGTGGGAAACTGTTTCTGTCATGGTATTATGGGTCCTTGCTTTGATCCCAGCAAAAGCTGTGTATGCTGCTGCTAGGTAGATAAAGCAATATGGCATACAGTCTGATGTAGTCCCTAGGTGTTAACTGGGGTGTGTCATTGGAGGCTAAAGCACTACATGTATGCTTATTGATTGGTACTGATGTTGAATCCAAATCCTGTATGTACTGTAGTACTACTTGAAGCTCTGGGCCTAAACAGCAAAGTATGGTGTATGTCCACATTGCCTGGAACCACTGTTTTGTGTGGTCCCTGTAGTCATCACAGATTACATTCCTCAAGCTTAAGGTTTTGTAAGTACTGACACACAGTACTGTATGGTACACACATAAAGCTTATCTGGATTGCCATACCTTTGTGTCTTGCAATTATGTCTGATGTGTGTGTGGGTATGCCTGTAATATGTCCTATGTCATATGTGTGTTACAACATATAACTGTGTATCTAGCAACATTTATAGTTTACTACAGCAGTATGGCACCTATATTCACAATTGTGCACATATTTTGGCCACGGGTTTGTCATCAACAAGTTGTGTGTTATAATGGTAATACTGTAACTGGACCTTACAAACATTGCGATAGAGGACATATTTCTTTATGCATTGGCTTGATCTATATCTGCTGTGGCTAGGTGGTGCATTGTGTTGCATACAGTGTGCCAGGTACTCTTGTATAGTCTTATATAGTGATTGTATTTTGTTGCTGTGCAGAACATGGTTTATTATGTAGAGCATGCCAGGCACTTTCAAGCAGTTGTGGGCTGAGCACCGATAAGTGGTAGTGAAAGGGTTTAACCTCAGTCAGCTAATAGGTTGCTATAAATATGGCAGTTCAGTGATATCTGTACTGTATAATGTTAAATGTGCCATATGATTTGCTCATACATATCTTTTCTTTATGTCTTCCAGGCATCATGGCACACCGTAGAAATCCTGGCTACAGTAGTGCTGAAGATGAGATTCTTGCCAGCTCTATGATTCAGCACTACATCCTACTATTCTCCAGAATCAGCCAATACCAGCAGGAGCATGCTGCAATGTGACAAGATGTTGTCCAGAGGCTAAACGAGTTAGGCCTGCATAACCGGACATAGGAGCAGGTACGCCACCACTGCAGTGATCTGCTTAGACATGTCCATCAGTGTGCTTCTGATGTATGGAGACAACAGCTTGCAACAGGTGGTGGGGTTAACATCCATCCCTGCCAAACAACAACAGCAGCAGACATTTACCATGACTGAGGTTGGAACCACCCAGCAAGAACACAAGAACACATGGAACATGCAGGTAACATGGCATATCTGTAGACTACTGTTACCTCTATTGGTATATCATGCATATGTGTGATGTGTACTGTGTAGTTAGAAGATGTGGAGCCTGTTGTTGTGCAATACTGATAATTTGGAACATAGTCTGTAGGCTTGTGAATGTAAACTGTTCTACTGTAAGATTGCAAACCCACAGTAGCAATGCCACTGTTGTCGCCACTGACAAACTGTCTCATATCTATGTAGGTTCCTCTGGTGTGACAGCAAGGCAGAGGACAGATGCTGGTGAGTGTGTTCTACATTTATTATTGCAAATAAAAAGTGCATGTCATAGTTAAGGTGTAGGCCATGTACACATGTAACACACCTACCCATAATGCATGCTGCTCATGTTTGCTGTGAGACCACGCACATCTCACTGATGTGATTAGCTGTGTCAAACACATGCAATACACAGACCATCTCAAACAAATGTGGCTACACTGTAATGACCATTGGATAGGCAGAGTCGATACACAACATGCACATAACATACACAACTATGTCATACACAGAACATGTTAACATGCTACACATGAAAGAGTCACAAACCCTCTGTAAAGTCGCACTCCAGTATCCCAAATGTCATCCACACAGCACACATAATATACCTGAGGGGTAGAGGCCTATCATGGGGCAATGAAACACTCTGCAACACACAACACATTCATGTTAGGGAATGCTCCTTATTGGCCTCCTTACAAACCCATGTAACAACTGGTTGTGAAATGGTGAATGTAGCCATGGTTGTGCAGTTCTGGTACAGCATGATAGGTGCTGGTTTGGGACACATTTGTAGCCTTGAGTGACCACATGATGCTTCATGATGATGGCTTATGGTACTACACCCCATCCAGTTATTGTAACTACAGTACTACACATAGCTTTCATTGCTATACACCTCAATGTTGTGTGTGTACAAACATATGCACCTGTAAACAATATGCATACCAATCACCATTTGCGCAACTGACATGTATGTGTCTTGTGATGCTATTGAGTGACTAGGTCATATGACACACATTGGGTATGTGTGATGTTTAAATTTGCAGTTGTGTTTTAGCATGCCATGTCATGGATGACACTGGCATGTCCACAATATGATCGACACTCACCATAACTACTGTACATTGGGTATGTGGACCAATGGTATTCCATCAGTTATACATGCACCACTGATCTTGTGTGTATACACATCATGCATGAGCTAAAACTGTGTCGACAATTATTTGCTAAAGACACAGAGGCTCTAATCAGAATTGGATATCTATGTGACACACAGATACACATCCAGCCTGTGAGTGATGGTGCACAGTACATTACAGACTTTTGAATACTTGCACAGCAATGTTGTGTCCATGTATGCATTGCGTTCCAAGGGGGAGGCCAATCACTGAACAAGAAAACACATGCATCAAAGCCATTTATACTGTTAGTAACAAGGACTATCAACACTTGCACTGTATGCTGTTGAGCAACACATGCCCTGCATGCTGACATGTGTGATATGACTGTTTTGCTTGTGATACTGTACCCCACCATCAACTGCTATTGAGTACGTTCTGAGATTGCTGGTGGTGTGTGAGTGTCTGTCTGCTTTAGTGAGGAGTGTATTTATGTGTGTGCATGTGTGCATGTGCATGTGTGCATGTGCATGTGTGCATGTGCATATGCATGTGTGTGCACGTGCATGCACATGTGTGCATGTGTGCATGTGTGCATGTGCATGTGCATGTGTGCATGTGTGCATGTGTGCATGTGCATATGTGCATATGGTCTGACATCATGTACAGGTCTTAAAGTGTGTTTCCTGTTTTCCTTTCACAGGTGCTGAGGTGGGGTTGGTTCAGTGCAGCAGGGAATCTGATGTCACTGACACAGATAGTGATAATGAGGATAGGTGTGTTGAGGCACAGGCAGGTTTGTTAGGGTCTGTTGTTGGGCCACCAATTGACAGTACACAAGTCTCCACCCCATCCATGCACACAGTCATACTGCCTGTACATACATCATCACCAATGCTCTTAGCAGAGGGGCAGTGTACAGTCGGAACTGGCCAGGACAGTGTGGTATCTATGGCATGTGCATCAGGACACAGCAGTCATAGCCAGATGTCTGGAATGGTACCACATAGGCAGATGCCCAGGGGTTCTCGTCAGAGCACTGCTGGTCATCATGTCCCTGGCAGATGTGCCACAACTCTTACAACCACATGCATGTTCCAGACTGATATGAAGGCACAAGCACGTATGGAGCGGTACAAAAGAAAAGGACTAAGGGCACAGAGGGCTCATAACACCTCTGTAAATGACAGTATCCATGACCTATCAGGTGCAATACATAATTACATGGAGGTCATTGATAGACGTTGGGGTGAGACATTAGATGTCCTCCACAGTGTCATGTCCCTATGTCAGGACAGTGTGGGATGGTTGAGACATCGATGTGGACGCATGCCAACAACATCATCAGCTGGCAGTTGCCGTGGATGTCCATCAAGTCATAGCCGCTCCCGTAGTGCCAGTACCAGCCCCAGCAATGTTGGGGGGGCTGTCCATAGACCATCTTAGAAGACCACATGCACGTGGCTCTGGCCAGTCCCAGCAGGGATCTGGATCCACTGGACATATGTGAACCTCTGAGGATAATACCCATTCTGGATTAGTACCTGATACTGTCTGCAGCACCCCTGCCAGGCACAAGTCCCATATCCATGGCCAGAGACAGTGATTTGTAAAGCCTGCCAGTTACAGTCTGTAGCTGTCCCACAAATCCCTGTATATGGTAACCACATGGTGGAACTGTGTGCATGCAGACACACACACATAAACCAGACACCTAGGGCAAACACATACCCGCACATATTACATCCACATTGGCCCATAACAGTACTCTTGGCCCTCACACACACATGTCGATTGTATGGCTCAATGTAGGCCTCTTGCAAACCAACAACACACTCTGTGCATATGATGAAACTTGTACCACCTCCTGTCATCTTTAACATTGATGCAGGAACAGGCTAACATGGTGCTGATGCACAGGGTGACTTTATTACAGTATAGCAATGTTTTAATGTGTAGCATGTTGTCAGCAGTAAAGTGTAATGATATCCTTGAAGGTGTAGCTGAGCAGGCATGATGCATTAAAGCTATAATTATCAATGTATTATTGTTTACACCAGTGTTTATTCCAATTGTGTATTGTCTGCCATGTGCCACTTGGCTGATGTGTGTAGTTTTGTCAGCATGTGTTATAGAGTGGACAGTAAGTGTGGGATGTGTGCAGCACAGATTTGCAGGTGTACATTTGTGAACATGGTTGAAGTGCACTGTCTGCATATACATGCATATTGGAGACATGGGCAGGGTGACATGCCCTGTATTAGACAGTGTTAACACTCCATAGTTTCTATTGGTGGCCAGTATGCATTGTACTACACACATTTTGGAACGTGAGTACACATGTGTGTATGAAACGGTTTGACACTGTGCTGTGGGTGATACTGTTGTTACTATCTGTCATTGGTTTGCATTCTGGTAGTATACATAACCTCACAGCCTGCCCATAAACAATTGTTAGATGATGGCTTGACAACTTACACACAGATGTAGGACACACAGTAACATTTGCAGCCTTCAAGTACTATTCTATGCCAGTAACAAGTGGTATTCACCTGCACTCAGTCCTGGGTCTACTCCTGTTTGGCATATAGCTTTATTAGGTACAAGAAAACACAGTAGGGATATGTCTGGCCATGTATGGCAATGCATACTGTGGGCTATAATGCATTCTCCAGATGACACACACATCCTCCAAAAGGGTATCATACAGACAGATACCTGGTGTCAAACCCATGCTGTAAAGCTATAAGCCAAATAAAGCATAGTCATCCACTTTTACAAAACATAGTATCCCCAGAGTACTACAATAGGTAGTAGCCCCCAAGATGTGGAACAGGTACCGATGTATACATAGAGCCATGTGTTAAGTCATCTCTCCTTTGATAATCACATTTCCAAAGGGTTTTGGAAATCTTTCTGTGGATCACATAAGCAATAAGGGGTCTGCATGCATATCCACAAAGGTTATTGCACACCTATAATAAATAGCCATCTTTGAAAGACTTTGCTGCTTTTGAACAGGTTTCAAATATACCTCAGGCATAAACCCTCACTCACACTATTCAATAGAAACTGTAATGAGTGTATGTGAAATGGAAGACGTAGGCCAGGGATCACTGCAGTGGCTAGGCTTGTCACAAGCATACAGATGTGACCTAAGGTCAGGAAAGTGGCAGCACACTCTGGCAAAGATAACAGATGTGTTCATGGAGAAAGCAGGGTTCCCACCTATGAAATAATTGAGGTCACATGTATGTATATGTATTTGCCACACAGCTACCGGACGTGTAATGCACATACTGTTGTCATTGTGATATGTCATACAGTAGTAAAAGCGAAACCCATGACACATTGACCAACAGTGTCACACACACGGAGCATACATACACAGTCACCAAGTGCAGAATTCAAACCCCTATCTAATTACTTTATGATTTTACAACATTACACATTTACACAATGTGCTATACACATTACTGGAAATTCTCCTTTCTACAGGTACATTTGTAGGATGGTGACATCATCAGACTTGACAAAGATGAGTATACCACTTTTAAGGTGTTTCAGTAGTTTTGAATATGATTGCTCTTCTCCAAGGAGACACACACACGCAGTTGGCAAGTGCAGGGTTCAAACCCCTATCTAATTACTTTATGATATTACAGCAGTATGCATTTACACAACACACTATACACATTACTGGGAGCTCTCTTTACCACAGGTATATTTGTAGGATGGTGACATCATCAGACTTGACAAAGATGAGCATACCACTTTTAAGGTGTTTCAGTAGTCTCTGCTCCTCTCCAAGGAGACACACAGTTGGCAAATGCAGGATTCAAACCCCTACTTAACAATACTAGAGCAGTATGCATTTACATGACATGCTATGCACATTACTGGGTGCCCTTCTTTCCACAGGTATATTTGTAGGAGATGACATCATCAGACTTGACAGAGATGAGTATACCACTTTTAAGGTGTTTCAGTAGTCTTCAAAAAGGTTGCTCCTCTCCAAGATGACACACGCACTCTCATACAGTTGGCAAGTGCAGGATTCAATCCCCTCCCTAACTACTTTATGATACTAGAGCAGTACACATTTACACGATGCGCTCTACACATTACTGAAAGTTCTCCTTTCCATAGGTATATTTGTAGGATGGTGACATCATCAGACTTGACAAAGATGAGTATACCACTTTTAAGGTGTTTCAGTAGTCCTCAAAAAGGTTGTTCCTCTCCAAGGAGAGACACATACTTTCGTACAGTTGGCAAGTGCAGGATTCAAGCCCCTAGTTAACTACTTTATGATACTCAAGCAGTACGCATTTACACGACACACTATACACATTACTGGGAGGTCTCTTTTCCACAGGTATATTTGTAGGATGGTGATATCATCAGACTTGACAAAGTGTGTTACATTAGGTGACATTAGGTGGGCTACATAGAAGGAATTTCTAAACACTTTGGCAATGTGATCATCAAAGGAGAGTTTACTATCTACCTGGGTCCCCATGTCCATAATTACATTCTCCGTACATACTGGATTACCACCTATGTGGTAATTTGTGGGCACTTTGTTTTATCCAAAGGGGATGACTATGCATTTTTGGCATTCTGCTTGAGGGCATTGTTTTGACACCGGGTATGTGTCTCTGTAAAACCCTTCTGGGGGATGTCTGTGTCAGCTGCAGAGTCGATTATGGACCACAATTAGCAGTCATCTGCAAACTTGGTCAGCCGTACTCCTCCCATGCTTTCCAGTACCTCTGAGCAGTATCTACTGAACAGGTGGGGTCCCAGGATCAAGACCTGTGGGATGCCACTTGTGACTGGTTTAGAGTCAGACATGGCACCCGTAACTCTGACCATGTGTGTTTGATGTGTGAGCCAGTTGGCCATCCATCCTGTGACATAGGGGTTAATGTTCAAGTTGGCAAGCTTGTCCATGATGCCAGAGTGGGGAATGGTGTCAAAGGCCTTAGTGAGGTCCAGGTGGGCTGTGTGGACTACTTTCACCTCCATCTATGTCCTTGGTAACTGTTTCAAAGAAGTCAACTTGGTTTAGGAGGCAGGGTCTGCTTTAACAAAGCCAAATTGGGTAGAGTCCAGTGTCTGGACGTTCCCAATGTCTCTGTTTATGGGTTCCATGATAATTGGCTCCATAGCTTACCATGGTGGTGGTGCTGCGGTAGCGTTGTCGCCTCACAGTAAGATGTCTTGTTCGATTCTCAGCTAAAGCATCTTCTGTGGGAAGATATGCGTGAATGGGCGTACCTTCGTTGAAGGTTGTACGTCAGGGCTGGCAACTCGGTACATAAAAAATCTACTGCCAATCATTAGCAGACCGGAGTTCCGCTGTGGTGACCCCTAACCGAAAAAAGCTGAAAGATACAACAATAAGCTTTGCAGACCAGGCTGAGTAGGCCTATAGGGCAATAGTTTCCAGGTTCTGTTGTGGCACCACCTTTGTGGAGCTGGATGACTGTTTCTGTATGCCATTCTTTGGGTACATAGCCTGTGGTAAGGTTGAGTCCGGACAGTGAATGTAGGTGAGGGTGTAGTTCCTTTTGGGGCTGGTGTAAGATGCAGCCTGGGACACCATCCAGTCCCATTGGTGCTGTGTTCTTAGCTTTGGAGAGGGCTGTTTTTATCTGCATGTCCATGAAGTCTGGGGCTCTGCATTCTTCTGGGATGGACACAGGCCCTTTTGGGGGTGGGGGGGTGATGTTTGCACTGAACATGTCCGCCAGGATGTGGGTAATGTCAGTTGGTTCAGTGTAATTTTTGCCATTTTGCAGTAGCTGACAGCATATTTGAGAGTTGCCATGTAAATGTTTGGTATAGCTAACAAAGGCTTTGTGGTTGTTATTCTTAGATTCCTTGGCAATTTGTCTTTAGAAACTGGCCTTGGATTATTTTATGAGTGATCATTGTTTCTTCCTAATAATGATCAGTGATGCCTTTCCTTTTGTGAAGTTTGCTCTATCATGTGTTAGTTTCCTCCTTCTGTTGTATAGCTTATTTATGGGCAATGACCACCAGATTGGTTTCTTCTTTATGGCGGAGTGCGTCTTGGTTTTATTTGGGATGTTTCGATCCATGCATCCCTGTAGATGCTCATAGAATGCACTTGCAATGATTCTGCAGATTGTATAGCATTATCCTATAGCAAGGGGGCTTTGGAACTTTCCACTTTAGTCTTGAGAAATGTGAAGTTTGCTTTTGAAAATTTCTTCACAGTGGTTTCCTTGACTGGAGGGAGGGCAGGATGTGGATGTCCAGTTTGATTACTTTATGGTCTGATATTACCAGCGAGGGGTTTATCTCTGGTGTGGAACACTGATACCCCATGTTGGTGATGCTCAGGTTCAGTATGTTGTCACCTCTAGTGGGCATAGTGACCAGCTGTTCCAGGGTGTTTGAGTTTTTAAACTCTAGGAAGCATTGGGCAAAGGACGTTGTACACGAGTAATTCTCCCAGTCAATGTTTGGGTAGTTGTAATCTCCTCATATAATGGTGCTTGGTAGGACCTTTATATTTTCCAGTGTTCTCAGGAATACTGAGTGAGGTTCCTGAGACAAGGTAGTTGATCTGTAGCAGGCTACAATCTGATAAGCAGCTTTGCCCAATGTTAGTTGCACTTACATGGTCTCCAAGAACTCATGCTGTGCCACTAACCTGAAGGTGTGGATATCCATAAGCTAAATAGATACACCCCTTCTTTTGTATTTCACTCTAGGTTTTGGGGCCGAAGATCAGAGGGATTGTGAGTGTTTTACTTGGAGCATGTCCAACAGCTCTGTGTTTGACATAGCTTTGTATGTTAGGCAGAGATCACCTCTGAGTAGATGATATGCGAGAGAGTACAGCTAGAGCATTTTGAGACGGTCTGTGTATGGCATGTATTTCAGGCCGCTAATCTTCTTTGTGAGGTACTTCTGCAGGCTTTCCAGTTGTTCTAGATGTCTTGTGAGGTACATAGCAAAAGGGGCGTTGTACTCTATTGTGGATCTAGTGAGTGATGAGTAGAGGAGAACAATGTCCTCTTCTATTCTCCATGAGACACGTTTTGTGATGAGGTGTGCCATGTAGAAGGATTTCCTGACTACTGTGGGGATGTGATTATCACAGGTGTGTCCACTGTCCACCTGTGACCCAAGGTCTCTTATCACATTTTCAGTGTTAAGTATACTACCGCCTATGTTGTAGTTCATGGCTACAGAGTTTTTACCAAAGGGGATGACAATGCACTTTTTGGCATTGAGCTTAAGGCCATGGCTTTGACACCAGGCATCTGTCTCAGTGAGGCTCTTTTGTAGGATGTCCACATCTTTAGCAGTTTCAATTATGGCTCCTAGTTTGCAGTCATCTGGAAAATTCATTAGCCAGAGACCTTCCATGTTAATGTTTACTTCAGGGAAGTAGATACCAAACAGGACAGGACCCAGGACTGAACCCTGTGGTACTGCACTCATCACTGGTCCAAAGTCGTACTTGGAGTCTGCTACTTTTACAGTTTGTGTTCTGTCAGTGAGCCAGTTGGCAACCTATCTTGTGACATAGTGATTTATACCTAGTTTAGTGGGTTTATCTATAATTCCAGAGTGGGGGATGGTGTTGAAAGCCGTGGCAAGATCTACATAGGCTGTGTGAACCACCTTACCCTTGTCTACGGTTCTGGTGACTGCTTCAATGATGTCTATCAGGTTTAGGAGATATGATCTGCCTTTTACAAACCCAACATGGTTGTGGTCCAGAATTTGGAGATTACCAATGTCTTTTTTTATAAGTTATATGATAATACATTCCATGGCCTTGCAGAGCAGGCTCATCAGGCTAATGGGGTGCTAGTTCCTGGGGTCTGTGGTGGCTCCCCCTTGTGTAGTGGGATAACTGTCACTGTGCGCCATTTAGCAGGCACAAAGCCTGAGATGAGGCTATGAATGAACAAGGTACATAGGTGTAGTGCCTGTTCATTCTGTAGTTTGTGTAGAACACAGCCTGGGATGTTATCTGGTCCCATGGATGCTGTGTTCCTGGCTTTGGAGAGTGTTTTTTACCTGTGCAGCCATGATGACAGCAACTTTGTAGTCTTCCGTTATAGAGATGTGCTCTTTCATGGGTGAGAGGGGGGTAAAGTTAGCACTGATCCTATCTGCCAGGATGTTGGCAATATCAGTTAGGTCTGTATATTTAGTGCCATTGTGCTGTAACTCAGAGCAGATCTGAGTGTTGTCAATGAGATTCTTGACATAGCTACAGAATAAATTGAGATGTAGGGCCAGTTGCAACTCAAAAATGGTGGTATACTTGGCTAAGTGCCAAAGATGCCCCGCGTTTTATGTGAGTAAGACGGAGCGGAGATTACGAGAAAGAATTTATGAGCATCAGTATGCCATTATTAAGAAAAAAACAGGATAACGCACTGGCCAAGCACATTTCTAGTCACACGGAACATAGTTTTAAGTTCTTAGTTATTGATCAAATACAAGAAAGCAAGATTGGTGCTCCATTACCCCTGTTGTTAGAATGCACTTGTAATGATTCTGCAGATTGTATAGCATTATCCAATAGCAAGGGGGCTTTGGAATTTTCCACTTTGGTCTTGAGAAGTGTGAAGTTTGCTTTTGAAAATTTCTTCACAGTGGTTTCCTTGACTGGGGGGAGGGCAGGATGTGGATGTCCAGTGTGATTACTTTATGGTCTGATATTACCAGCAAGGGGTTTATCTCTGGTGTGGAACACTGGTACCCCATGTTGGTGATGCTCAGGTCCAATATGTTGTCACCTCTAGTGGGCATAGTGACCAGCTGTTCCAGGGCGTTTGAGTTTTTAAACTCTAGGAAGCATTGGGCAAAGGACGTTGTACACGAGTAATTCTCCCAGTCAGTGTTTGGGTAGTTGTAATCTCCTCATATAATAGTGCTTGCTAGGACCTTTATATTTTCCAGTGTTCTCAGGAATACTGAGTGAGGTTCCTGAGACAAGGTAGTTGATCTGTAGCAGGCTACAATTTGATAAGCAGCTTTGCCCAATGTTAGTTGCACTTACATGGTCTCCAAGAACTCATGCTGTGCCACTAACCTGAAGGTGTGGGTATCCATAAGGTAAATGGATACACCACTTCTTTTGTATTTCACTCTAGGTTTTGGGGCCGAAGATCAGAGGGATTGTGAGTGTTTTACATGGAGCATGTCCAACAGCTCTGTGTTTGACATAGCTTTGTATGTTAGGCAGATATCACCTCTGAGTAGGTGATATGCGAGAGAGTACAGCTGGAGCATTTTGAGACGGTCTGTGTCTGGCATGTATTTCAGGCCGCTAATCTTCTTTGTGAGGTTCTTCTGTAGGCTTTCCAGTTGTTCTAGATGTCTTGTGAGGTACATAGCAAAAGGGGCGTTGTACTCTATTGTGGATCTAGTGAGTGATGAGTAGAGGAGAACAATGTCCTCTTCTATTCTGCATGAGACATGTTTTGTGATGAGGTGTGCCATGTAGAAGGATTTCTTGACTACTGTGGGGATGTGATTATCACAGGTGTGTCCACTGTCCACCTGTGACCCAAGGTCTCTTATCACATTTTCAGTGTTAAGTATACTACCGCCTATGTTGTAGTTCATGGCTACAGAGTTTTTACCAAAGGGGATGACGATGCACTTTTTGGCATTGAGCTTGAGGCCATGGCTTTGACACCAGGCATCTGTCTCAGTGAGGCTCTTTTGTAGGATGTCCACATATTTAGTAGTTTCAATTATGGATCCTAGTTTGCAGTCATCTGGAAAATTCATTAGCCAGAGACCTTCCATGTTAACGTTTACTTCAGGGAAGTAGATACCAAACAGGACAGGACCCAGGACTGAACCCTGTGGTACTGCACTCGTCACTGGTCCAAAGTCGTACTTGGAGTCTGCTACTTTCACAGTTTGTGTCAGTGAGCCAGTTGGCAACCCATCTTGTGACATAGCAATTTATACCTAGTTTAGTGGGTTTATCTATAATTCCAGAGTGGGGGATGGTGTTGAAAGCCGTGGCAAGATCTACATAGGCTGTGTGAACCACCTTACCCTTGTCTACGGTTCTGGTGACTGCTTCAATGATGTCTATCAGGTTTAGGAGACATGATCTGCCTTTTACAAACCCAACATGGTTGTGGTCCAGAATTTGGAGATTACCAATGTCTTTTTTTATAAGTTATATGATGATACATTCCATGGCCTTGCAGAGCAGGCTCATCAGGCTAATGGGGTGCTATTTCCTGGGGTTCGTGGTGGCTCCCCCCTTGTGTAGTGGGATAACCGTCACTGTGCGCCATTCAGTAGGCACAAAGCCTGAGATGAGGCTATGAATGAACAAGGTACGTAGGTGTAGTGCCTGTTCGTTCTGTAGTTTTTTTGTAGAACACAGCCTGGGATGTTATCTGGTCCCATGGATGCTGTGTTCCTGGCTTTGGAGAGTGTTTTTTTCCTGTGCAGCCATGATGACAGCAACTGTGCAGTCTTCCATTATAGAGAAGTGCTCCTTCATGGGTGAGAGGGGGGTAAAGTTAGCACTGATCCTATCTGCCAGGATGTTGGCAATATCAGTTGGGTCTGTATATTTAGTGCCATTGTGCTGTAACTCAGATCAGATCTGAGTGTTGTCATTGAGATTCTTGACATAGCTACAGAATAAATTTAGATGTAGGGCCAGTTGCAACTCAAAAATGGTGGTATACTTGGCTAAGTGCCAAAGATGCCCCGCGTTTTATGTGAGTAAGATGGAGCGGAGATTACGAGAAAGAATTTATGAGCATCAGTATGCCATTATTAAGAAAAAACAGGATAACGCACTGGCCAAGCACATTTCTAGTCACACGGAACATAGTTTTAAGTTCTTAGTTATTGATCAAATACAAGAAAGCAAGATTGGTGCTCCATTACCCCTGTTGTTAGAATGCACTTGTAATGATTCTGCAGATTGTATAGCATTATCCAATAGCAAGGGGGCTTTGGAATTTTCCACTTTGGTCTTGAGAAGTGTGAAGTTTGCTTTTGAAAATTTCTTCACAGTGGTTTCCTTGACTGGGGAGTGCAGGATGTGGATGTCCAGTGTGATTACTTTATGGTCTGATATTACCAGCAAGGGGTTTATCTCTGGTGTGGAACACTGGTACCCCATGTTGGTGATGCTCAGGTCCAATATGTTGTCACCTCTAGTGGGCATAGTGACCAGCTGTTCCAGGGCGTTTGAGTTTTTAAACTCTAGGAAGCATTGGGCAAAGGACGTTGTACACGAGTAATTCTCCCAGTCAGTGTTTGGGTAGTTGTAATCTCCTCATATAATAGTGCTTGCTAGGACCTTTATATTTTCCAGTGTTCTCAGGAATACTGAGTGAGGTTCCTGAGACAAGGTAGTTGATCTGTAGCAGGCTACAATCTGATAAGCAGCTTTGCCCAATGTTAGTTGCACTTACATGGTCTCCAAGAACTCATGCTGTGCCACTAACCTGAAGGTGTGGGTATCCATAAGGTAAATGGATACACCCCTTCTTTTGTATTTCACTCTAGGTTTTGGGGCCGAAGATCAGAGGGATTGTGATTGTTTTACGTGGAGCATGTCCAACAGCTCTGTGTTTGACATAGCTTTGTATGTTAGGCAGATATCACCTCTGAGTAGGTGATATGCGAGAGAGTACAGCTGGAGCATTTTGAGATGGTCTGTGTATGGCATGTATTTCAGGCCACTAATCTTCTTTGTGAGGTTCTTCTGCAGGCTTTCCAGTTGTTCTAGATGTCTTGTGAGGTACATAGCAAAAGGGGCGTTGTACTCTATTGTGGATCTAGTGAGTGATGAGTAGAGGAGAACAATGTCCTCTTCTATTCTGCATGAGACACGTTTTGTGATGAGGTGTGCCATGTAGAAGGATTTCTTGACTACTGTGGGGATGTGATTATCACAGGTGTGTCCACTGTCCACCTGTGACCCAAGGTCTCTTATCACATTTTCAGTGTTAAGTATACTACCGCCTATGTTGTAGTTCATGGCTACAGAGTTTTTACCAAAGGGGATGACAATGCACTTTTTGGCATTGAGCTTGAGGCCATGGCTTTGACACCAGGCATCTGTCTCAGTGAGGCTCTTTTGTAGGATGTCCACATCTTTAGTAGTTTCAATTATGGCTCCTAGTTTGCAGTCATCTGGAAAATTCATTAGCCAGAGACCTTCCATGTTAACGTTTACTTCAGGGAAGTAGATACCAAACAGGACAGGACCCAGGACTGAACCCTGTGGTACTGCACTCGTCACTGGTCCAAAGTCGTACTTGGAGTCTGCTACTTTCACAGTTTGTGTCAGTGAGCCAGTTGGCAACCCATCTTGTGACATAGCAATTTATACCTAGTTTAGTGGGTTTATCTATAATTCCAGAGTGGGGGATGGTGTTGAAAGCTGTGGCAAGATCTACATAGGCTGTGTGAACCACCTCACCCTTGTCTACGGTTCTGGTGACTGCTTCAATGATGTCTATCAGGTTTAGGAGACATGATCTGCCTTTTACAAACCCAACATGGTTGTGGTCCAGAATTTGGAGATTACCAATGTCTTTTTTTCTAAGTTATATGATGATACATTCCATGGCCTTGCAGAGCAGGCTCATCAGGCTAATGGGGTGCTAGTTCCTGGGGTCCGTGGTGGCTCCCCCCTTGTGTAGTGGGATAACCGTCACTGTGCGCCATTCAGCAGGCACAAAGCCTGAGATGAGGCTATGAATGAACAAAGTACGTAGGTGTAGTGCCTGTTCGTTCTGTAGTTTGTGTAGAACACAGCCTGGGATGTTATCTGGTCCCATGGATGCTGTGTTCCTGGCTTTGGAGAGTGTTTTTTACCTGTGCAGCCATGATGACAGCAACTGTGCAGTCTTCCATTATAGAGACGTGCTCTTTCATGGGTGAGAGGGGGGTAAAGTTAGCACTGATCCTATCTGACAGGATGTTGGCAATATCAATTGGGTCTGTATATTTAGTGCCATTGTGCTGTAACTCAGAGCAGATCTGAGTGTTGTCATTGAGATTCTTGACATAGCTACAGAATAAATTTAGAGGTAGGGCCAGTTGCAACTCAAAAATGGTGGTATACTTGGCTAAGTGCCAAAGATGCCCCACGTTTTATGTGAGTAAGACGGAGCGGAGATTACGAGAAAGAATTTAAGAGCTTCAGTATGCCATTATTAAGAAAAAACAGAATAACGCACTGACCAAGCACATTTCTAGTCACACAGAACATAGTTTTAAATTCTTAGTTATTGATCAAATACAAGAAAGCAAGAGGGGTGCTCCATTACCCCTGTTGTTAGAAGAATCAGAACTTAAATGGCAGATCAGGTTAAACGCGTACACATTTCCAGGTTTGAATGAATCATGTTCAATAAGCAGTATTCTAAAACTAAAATGCTTGCAGAGATGAGTTGGTTGTGAGCCTAATAGTTCAACATAGTTTAACACATTAAAAACTTTTTAACACAGTAAGACTACAGTATTACACTTAGTATCGACTGTAGTCATGTAATTTTTATTAGAATTAACACACATTCATAGCGTCTGTGTAGTATTAGTATATATTAACTAATTATGTATTTACTGCTTGTGTACTTTTCTGTTAGTAGAACTATTTGTGCACTGGTTTCTTATAAGTAATGTATGGTTTTTAGGATAATGTGTGATACCACACTTTGTGAGTAGT
The DNA here is from genome assembly GCF_019279795.1 of Protopterus annectens. Classification (NCBI taxonomy): domain Eukaryota; kingdom Metazoa; phylum Chordata; order Ceratodontiformes; family Protopteridae; genus Protopterus; species Protopterus annectens. The sequence continues at coordinate 1,263,328,726 of NC_056743.1, forward strand.
TTTATTTATTTTATACTTAACATAAGTAAGTTATAAAACAATATGTTATTTTTGTGGGTTTGTTAGTGAGATTTTACAAGCTTACAAACCCACGGATTTGAAATTGTAAACTTACTTTTACTTTAGGAAGAAGGTGGAGTCAACTTGTTGATTGTTTAAACATCTAATTGTCTGCTAAATTGATTACTTCTACTAATTAGTTAACTGAATATATTTGAATTCTTTTTTATAAAGAGCGGTTAAAGTTTTTAACTGTGTTTCTGAAGAAGTATGCATATTTTGCAGACGAAAAACACTTCAAAGTACTGCATTAAACTTTTTACATTTGGTGTAGCTTGTTGGACTTCCTTTTTGGCCCCTTCAGGTCCTGTTTTGTGGATTTAATAGCTATAGAATGCTTTGTGGTTGTCTTTAGAATCAGTCTCAATTTTGTTTTCATAACTAGCATTGGAGGATTTTATCAGGGATCACAGCTTCTTACTGATGTTGACCATGGAGCTCCTCCCCTCATGGGATTTTACCTTCTTTTGCAACAGTTTCTTCCTTCTGTTGTGCAGTTTGTTTATGGCAGGGGAACACCAGATTGGCTAGCATCTTGGTTCTGTTTGGGATAGCACGATGCATGCAGTCATGTAAGTGCTTATAAAGTGCAGTTGTGAAGGATTCAGTAGTCATAACTGTATTGTCCATCTGCATGGGTGTCCTGCAGTTCAGCACTTCTGTCTTAAGAAGCATGAAGTTGGCTTTGGAGACATTCTTTAACATGGTTTCCTTAATGGGGGTGTGGGTCCAGAATGTGGATATGTAGGGTAATTCGCTTATGGTCAGATCGGACCAATGAGGCGCTGACTTCAGGTGTGGAACACCGGTCACGCAGGACAAACCAAACCCCGTAACCAGCACAAATAACCACAAAGTGAGCTAAATGCTACTCATTGCCAGAAGTCTCAGCCTCCAGATGCACACACTCGAGGCACTTCTCATTATGGAGAATATTGATATCTGTGCAGTAACAGAAAACTAGTTCAAGGCTCCAGACAGCACACCAGCACTACCAGGATACTACTCATTCCATACCTTCCAGCATCAGAACCTGAATCAAAGCACATAGGGTGAGGATGTATCCATATTCATCAAGGATACCTACAACTCTCTCTACATGCTCTGTACAGGATATGTACCCATAGAATGTTGCACAGCAACGTTCTTCACACTCCACAGGGGTGGGGCCACAAAAACCCCTTGGCATTCATGCTCTATGAGCCTGACAAGTGTGTTCTGCAAGGCAATGGAGCCAATCATAATGGAAGTCAGCAATACAGAGATTGGGAACCTTCACACAGTTGAGCACACCCAGTTTGGCTTCGTCAAATGCAGACCACACCTCCTGAACTGGGAGGATTTCTTTGACAGTTACCCAAGCTACAGATGATTGAAATGAGCTCAACACGGCCTACCTATACCCCGCTAAGGCCTTTGACACCATTCCCCAGTGAGGTATCATAGATGAACTCACCAACCTGGCCATGAATCCATACATCACAAGATGGATTGCAAACTGGCTCACAGATAGATCCCACACATTAAGAGTTGCTGGCTACATGTCAGACTCTACACGGGTAATGACTGATGTCCCCCAGGGTTCAGTCCTGGGGTCCCTCCTGTTTGGTATAGACTTCTCAAATGTACATGCCAACACAGGAGGGTTGTGGTTGAGTAAGTTTGCTGGGAACTGTAAAGTGTTTGCCATAATAGATTCCCCGGAAGACAGACATATTCTCCAGAAGGGACTCTATGAGACAGATGTGTGGTGTCAGAATCATAGCCTCAAGCTCACTGTGGAGGAATGCATAGTGGTCCTCTTTGTTGAAAACAAAATACCCACAAACTACCACGTAGGTGTTACACCCTTAAAAATGACAAGGTGATAAGGGATCTGGGGACACAAGTAGATAGTCATCTTTCCTTTGACAACCATGTTGCCAAAGTGATTGGGAGATCCTATGTGGCCCACCTAATCAACAAAGGGTTTGCATCAGGATCCAAAGAGGTAGTGCTGGCACTCTACTTTTACGTCATCAGACCCATCATTGAGTACAATGCACCATTTTGGATGTACTCGACTTAGCATATCCAGCAGCTGTAGAGACCACATAGATACCTCACCAAGAGGATTACTGGCCTCAAACAGTTGTGTTATGCAACACAACTGGTAAAACTAAATCTGTTCTTTGTTGAGTACCGCCTACTCAGAGACACACTCTGCATAACATACAGAGCCATGTCCAACACATAACTGTTGAACATGCTCCATCTACAGATAACAACACTGAGTCGCCCTACACATTCCAGGGATATGAACCTCATCACAACGATGAATACAACATGCTAGTGGGATAGAGTACCATCCCAGACACTTGCCTTACTGTGGAACAGAGACTCAATGTACATCAGACAGAACCCCTCGCTGACACTCTTCAATTGGAACCTTGATGAGTGGATGGGAAACAGACAATTCATGCCAGGCATCACATCAGCAGCCCCATTAAAAAGGGGCTTAGGGTACTAACTATTAGAACTAGGCCTTGGGACACTACCCAATGGTGTGCTGAAAGCTGCACAACTTGCGTAGGCTGATATATGCCTTCGTGGAGATAGTCTACTACATACCTATGAACCTATGTGACAGGTACATGTCTACAGATAGTAGATGTGTACTTCATTGTGCAGTCATGTTGTACAGCAGGCACATGGACCACATACACTATAATGCTTACAGATACTGGTGGCTGTTATGTACAGTGGGAAGATGTGCGCCTCATGTCTTTTGTGCCATTGGGATGTGTGCTGGGTGGGACAGTCCTGGATGGCTCCTTGTCATGGTCACCCTCTTACACACATCTCTGCCCATCCATCTTTGGCTTATTATACTGTGTTCCCACTACATATATATATATATATATATATATATATATATAGATATAGATATATATATAGATATATATATATATATATATATAGGTACATAGGTAGGTAATAGGCTAGCTGCCTGAAGGCATATATTAGTATGGCCAGAGTGTGCAGCTATCACCACCCATGGAGTTAGTTCCCTAGGCCTCTGTGTAGTAGAACTGATGAAGTGATCCATGATGTGACAGTTCAGTTTCACATACGCTCATCAAGGCTCCTCTGAAAGAGTGTCAGTGAGGGACTTGGCTTAATGTCGGTTGGAAGCCTATTCCAAAGCAAGAGAATTCTGTGAGTTAGTAATGTATCCCTCCAACATGTTCTATTTAATGTTGTGATGATGATATCCCTAGAGCATGTCATACAGTTAGCTTGGGTTTGCTTCAGATAGCGCATGTATATCAGTTCTGCATTGGACATGGGCCTGTCTGTTGGGTAGAGATCTCCTAAGTAGACAGTATGCAACAGAGTACAGATTGAGTTAAATTCAGTCTTGTTGCATGGGGCAACTGTTTGAGGCCAGTAATCCTCTTGTTGAGGTACTTCAGTGGTCTTTCCAGCTGCTGAAGGTGCCTAGTCAGATTCATTGCAAGTGTGTTGTGGTACTCTCTGACAGGTCTGATGACTGATGAGTAGAGGAAACCTCCTTTGACCTGCATGCAAAGACCTTGGCAGTTTGTGGGAACACATAGTATGATATTCTAACCACTTTGTGAATGTGGTTCTGGAAGTAGAGATGACTATCCACATGTGTGCATAGATCCCTTATTATCCCCTCCATATTTAGGGTGTTGGCACCTATGTGGTATTTGTATGACTGTAGCTCGAGGCCATAATTTTGACACCACATCTGTCTGACTGAGACCTTTTTTAAGGATGTCTCTGTTGTCCCAAACATCGATTATGACAACTTTTTTGCAGTCATCCACAAACTTTGCTAAACATAGCCCTCATGTGTTTGACTGTATTTATGAAAAGTATACACCAGACAGGAGTAGTCCCAGGACTGAGCCATGGGGGACAGCAGTTGTTACCAGCTTGAACAGGAGACCACAGTTCTTACCTTGTGGGATCTATCTGTGCCCCAGTTGGCAATTCATCAGATGACATACATATTTATTATGCACAGGTTGTTGATTTTGTGGATACGACATGTGCCTGGGATGTTGGAAGAGGGCTTTTCAAGTCTATGTGGGACGTGTGTAGCTCATTTCATTGATGTATGTCCTGGGGGATTGCCTTGAAAACAGTCTAGCAGGTTTGGGAACCATGATTTGCCCCTGACCAAACCAAAATGGGTAGGGTTGGGTGTTTGTAGGCTCCCAATAGCTCTGTTTATGAGTTCCATCATGATGGACTCCATGGCCTTGCAGATCAGGCTTAATAGGCTTATAAAACAATAGTTGCCATGGCTTGTTGTGCACCAGCACTTGTGGAGTGTGCCAAACGTTGCTGTAATCCGTTCAACAGTTCCATATCCTGTACAGAGGGTTAGTCTCAACAGACTGTTCAGATGCAGGGTCTGTTTGTTTTGGAGTTCACATATGACACAGCTAGGGAAACCATGTCATCCCATAGACGCCATGTTTTTAGGTTTGGAAAGAACTGTTTAACCATTGTATATGTGATTTCTGGGTTTTCACAATCTCCAGGTATGATAATGGGCCCTTTTGTCAGTGAGGTGGGGGGTAAATATGTATGAACCTGTCTGATAAGATGCTGGCAATGTCAGTCATGTACATGTATTCATTTACATTTTGCACTGACTCAGAGCATATATGAGTTTACATTGATATTTATGACATAGCGAAAGAAAGCTTCATGGTTCTCTATGGACTCTTTGGCAATATTTTTGCCAGAACATGGATTGGATAATGTTAGGAGTGCTCATTGTTTATTGATGATACTGATCGGAGATTTATTGATCCTCTTTGAATTTTCACTTTCTTTGAACAACTTAAGTACTTGTAGTACATAGTTTGATTATGACCGGAGTGCAATATATTATATGGGTCTGTTTTCATATAACTGTGTGCGCAAGGCAGGATTGGTGAATAGTGACAAGTTTCTGGGGTAAGAACTGCAACTGCCAGATATGTGTGGCCCACTGCTGTACTCAGACATGGCCTACGTGTGTGAGCATGCCCAGTATGACTTTTCAATATGTTGCTGACTGAAATTTGCTAAATTTGTTTAAGTGTGTGAACATGCCCAGTATGGACATATATACTATATGTGTGTGAAAAATCAAGTTGGTTTTTACTTCAGGGCTCACCTTTGTGTTGTACATCGACAGGATGCACATTGTGCCTGCAGGGCTTCCATTAGTCACTTTGCATAGACTTATCAACATTTCTAAATACAGGGGGGACAGCTATTAGTTGTACATTTCTACCCGGGGGCACACCTGATTGTTACTGTGGGTGTACATAGGATGAGGGGGTTCACCTGACACTTATACACATTTGCTAGGCCTGCACTGCTATGTCAGGTACTCCATTTCAGTCTGTACTGTTGCCTATCATACTGGCTTTAGGCATACTACTGGTACTACGGATCTTAGCTTCCAATTTCACGTATATTAGTTTGTGAATTCATAGCCTACCCAACCCACATCACACTGCCTGGCCTGCTGTTATCTGTCTGCATAGGCCTGGGGGGAAGTTACTCATATGCCTCTTCAGAGGGCATGATACAGCATTTGTTTGTGTTTGCTTTAGTCTACAATTGTCCTGCTGTGTCTGTGCCAGTGAAATGCTGTCATGGCTAAGTAGTATAGTACTGTGACTACAGTGCACAGTATCCTGAGTTCGAGCCCTGTCATTGCTTTTTATTTTCCTGCTGGGCAGACCAGACTGCTTAAGGAACAGTAAAGCAGGTGTGAGCGTGTTTACCTGACTTTGCTCAACTTTGCCCAACTTTGCCCAACATTGCCCAACATTGCTCAATGTTGCGCTAGTTAGCACGGTGCACAGCTCCACACAATTGTGTTTAAATATGCTAAATAGTGGTAAAATGTGCTTAGCACTGCATTGTATTGCTTAAAATAGGGCAATCATGCCTCAGGTGGTGCTGCAGGGCTGCCTATGTCAGATGCACATAGTACACTCCCTATACATGTTTGAAAACAGGTAGTGTCAAGTTAGGCATCCCTTTTATTGTATGTGCGAGTCAGAGAGAGGTGTCATTTCCAGGGTTCCTACTGAGTCAGTGTATGTGCTATGCGTTGCCTCTTTGCCAAGGCCAAGGCATACTGGGCACGCCTCCTTCTGCCTACTGGGGCAGGCTCAGGTTGTTCCTCCTCCGAGTCACGCTGTGCCTGTGCAGGCCTTGGCAATGGTGGGGGGCTGTTTGGCCCTGCCCCATGCTGTTCCTGCTGCAGTTGTTTTTGCAGGATCATATTTTGCAGCATGGCAATACCATGACAATTTGGGTACATGTAGTTGGTGAGTACTGCAAGGCTCCACCAGATGTGTCCAGGCACCAGAACTGTGACTTGAGCATCCCAAACACACGCTCAATAATGTTTCTTGTTTGTGCGTGTGCCTCATTATGGAGTTCTTGTTCAGGTGTGTGTGCATTTCTGATGGGTGTCATCAGCCACGGCTCCAGTGCGTATCCAGCATCCCCCACTAGGTGTCTGTCAGGGATGTCCCCACTGGCAAATCTCTAGTACAACTGCGTCAGATGCCAGATGTGGGAATCGTGATAGCTTCCAGGGCAGCCAGCACACACATTCATTATTATGCCCTGGGTATCGCACATGACCTGGCAGTTGATGGAGGGGAAGCCCTTGCGGTTGATGTAGACCCTGCCCCACTCACCGGGTGGTGCTTTGATGTGTATGTGCGTGCAGTCTATTGCACCCACTACCTCAGGGTATTCTGCTGTTTGGTGGAAAAGACGTATATTGCTGGCCAATGCCTCACGGGAATTGTGGAAATATACGTGGTCACTGACATGTGCTGACGTGGCATCCAGGAACTGGTGCAGTACCCTGGATGCGGATGCCTGTGAAACCCCCATCATATCACCAGTTGGTCTCCGGAAGGTACCTGTAGCTAGTATTCATAGGCCAACACATACCTTGGTATCCACTGGGATGGGTTCCCCTCTGTTGGGTCTGTGTGTGAGGCATGGCCGGCACAGCTCAACAATTTGCTGCAGGAGGTCTCTGTCCACTCTATAGCGCTCCACTATCCCCAGCTCATGTAGCCCCTGGTAGGTTACCTGGGGTCTGCACACTCTTCTCCGTCTCCTCACTGTGGGTTGCTCAGCAGCATTTACAACATCACCACCCACAGCATCTTGCACATGTTGGTTTATGATAGCAATAGCAGCCTCTAACATTTTGTCTGACTTAAGCTTTTTAAGTTTTCACTCTTTGTATACTGCAGTGTTGCAGAGTTCTTGGGAAAAAAACAAGGTAGACTGCTGTTTGCAGAGTTTAAAGTGCTGGGCTTGGCTTGGCTAGTCTGCTGCCTGTGTAATTGGCTGATTCTGATATATTTTACCTGGCAGCTCTACTAGTTCTCCTTGGTTAACTTCCTCCTACTTCTTTTCCTTCCTTTTCCCTTTCTGTTTCCGCCCAGGGCAGCGCCCCGCAAACAAGTGCAAACACGCGCACGCGGGTGCACATGCGCACATATGCTGTGTGCCCGTTTGCAAGAAATTTCAGATATATCCATGGCGTATGCCTTTGGTTTCTTGTTTTCAGCTAGGACAACTGTAGACAATCCTGAACAACTCAGGGCAAACACAAGCCACTGTGCTCCAATAAGCTTACAGTCTTTCAGACATACCCCCTCATGATGTCACCTATCTTCTACTCTACTACTCCCTTACTCCTACACTTACACTCTAGGGATATGGCTCACATGCCGGGGAAAATTGGGATTCATTATCCTTATCCTCATTTGCATAGGATTACCTACTAATGCTTGGTTACATCTGTCATACCTAGCTTCCCCCCTTTAGCAACCACTACTCAGTGGCCATGTTGTTTTCAGCCTGCCATTCACCTGCATGGCAGAACAAGCTTTTTAGTGAAAATGCCCATTTTTGGCTATTTTTCAATTTTTTTTCATTTTATTTAAAGTGCCGCACATTTGCGTGACGCTGCGCTATGCTTAAACATCGGAGATCGGGGGAAAAATGGATTTTAAGGATTTACAACATTTGCAAATGCCAATGGCCTTATATTTGGCCATTGGCATGCTTCCTCAACTAGATGCATCTTTTATTTGGAGCTGTCATAGGTCCATTTAGCTATTTGCAGAATGGTACTCCGTTACCAATGGAGTACATTTCTGCAAATAACACTACTCTTACACGGACAGGTTAGTGTTTCCTGGATAGCAAATTTACCTCATTTGCATAGCTTTCAGCAGCAAATGAGGTAATTTGCATACCATAACACTGTCCGTGCAAGAGTAGCTTTAGAAGCTCTCATGCACCCCCCTGCCAGCTGTTGCTGGATCGCTTGGCAGACATATTGGCTGTCTGCTGTCTTACACTAATCTTATACTCCGTGCAAGCCTTCGCAAATCCGGCCCAATAATTACAACTGTATCTTCTCATATAGAGAGCATGTCCTGAAGAACAGACCATGATAGAAATAATAACAGTTTTTTTCCATGACAAACAGTCCTGTTTGTTGGTTGTCTTAATCCATATATGACAACAGTTTGACTCACCAGGCTAGGATCTCTTTCTCCATGCACAAACATGAGTGACATTACCAATATACACATAGATGTTTCACTATATTTTAGTGAATAACTAAGATAAGGAACTTTGCTAGCTGAGAAATCTGAATATTTCAACCCACACTTGCATTTTATCTTAATAAGTGCTTAAAGTTAGGACCTTTGATTATTGAGAATATCAAATGCCATTAATCCATTTTTTTTATTTTTTTCTGCTTCTCACAGTAATCTTTATTTATTTTCACTTCATTTACATTAGAATTTTTATGAGTACTAGTAATTTATTCTGCAGTTTTAGATTGCACTTTTGCAAAACTATCAAGTTTTGTTATTAAAATATGTTTTAATAATAGATTCAAATTCTGTGCTTATCAAAAGTTTTTTAAAGGGGAGATTAGCAGATTTTTTGTTAGGCGAGTGTGCACTGTAATTTATATGTGGAAATTAAAAACAGTATTAGATCTGATAAAATAGTTAAATACATGGCAGAAGTCTTTTTTTGTTTTAGAATATGTTTATAGTGTTTGCAAATGAGCCAAGAGTGTTTTCAAATAAGAAGCAGTAGTTGCCTTACAAAGTACAGTATGTGTGGTGCTCACAGGCATTTTTGTAGAGGATTAGGAGCTGCACCTGCAATACCATACAGGATAACCTATACTAACCCAGATAATTTTCTCATAGCAGGGGATATGTTGTGGTTAAAACTGAGGATTTTGTAGAGAAGTGCATCCATAGCTTTAATTTTATCTTCCTTGTTTAAAACTGATATTTTATTTTTATGTGTGTGCCAACTAATCTTCTACCCAATGGCATACTTCATATTTGGCTGTTGCTTAAACACCATTTATGTTTTTCTGCTATATACTCCTGTAGTACAACAGAATAATTTTGTGCTGTGATGAGAAATCTTATCTTATGGTCATTTGTGTTCATAGGTTCATAGGTAGGTACTAGGCTATCGGCCCAAGGGCCTACTTAAGCCTAGCCAACAAGGTTCCCTGGCTTATGCCACCCAAGAAAGTTATTTTCCTGTGCCACTGTCAAGCATAGACACATAAGTGATCCCCAGGGTGTATTTCCTATTTCCCATCCACTCATCAAGATTTTTCTTGAAGAGTGCTAATGAAGAACTTTGCTTGACATAGATGGGTAGCCTGTTCCAGAGTATGGGAAGTCTCTGGGACACAAATCTATCCCTCCAGCATGTCCTGTTTATTGTAGTGACAAGGTTTAGGTCCCTACAGTGTGTAGCTTGGAGGGATTGGGATTTCTTTAGGTGTAGCATGTCCAACAGCTCTGGGTTTGACATAGCTTTATATGTTAGGCAGAGATCAGCTCTGTGTGTTCCTTTACTCTTACATGACCCTCTGACTTTATGCCAATAGTGAAGATATCAATGCACGAAGATGCAATGTTGGCCCTGTATCTAAGTACTTTTTTGATATTTTACGTGCTAGTTTCAACCACTGATTTTTCCATGCATACAGTTATATTCTCATCTTATTATTTTGTTATTAATTTTCAAAGGTTCAAAAATGAAAGTCACTATAGGAAACTGTGGCTTATGCCCTCCCCACCTGAACCATTCACTTGACTGACCCAATGGTTCTACACCCATACCCAGTTTAACCATTCATTCTTCCACTGAGAGGCTGAAACTGGGTCATGGAAATACTTCACTGGTACCCAGTCTGAGACTCTATATGCTGGGCCCCTCTAATGGGGTAGGCCAAGAGCCCTATGATTCATTCATGTCCTGTGTCAGAGGCACTCACCACTGTACTCAAATCAGGATGAGAACTGGTCCAATGCACCCCTAGAACAAGAGCCCTCTGTGGCCCATTCATTACCCACTGCAGGCTTCCCAGCCACATCCTCCATGAGAGTTGAGAATGAAGTGGGTGGGAGGGAGTGACCTAATCAATGATTACTCCCATTATACCCATAGATTTCCTAGCTCTCATAACAGCTCTCTTTAGACTTCTGCTAAAGCTGGCCACTGTGGTGATGCATGTGAACCTCCACACACCTGACCCCCTCCCACACTGTACCTTTTCAACACTGTGCACTCTGAAGGCATGAACTCCATGGATGCACTGCCTCTTAGTACTCCTGCTGCTGCTAGGTGCCACCAAAGTGGTAAGTCAGATCTGCCCCCTTTCTGCCAGGATGGTCGAGCTGGCAATGATCACTCACTCCCATCTTCTCTGGCTTGTCCTCTCAGCACCACTAATCAAACAGGGCTGTCTGACTTGCATTCAGGCTTCATCACTCTGTGCCATTAGGGCAGGGATAGTCAAAGCAGTGCCTTAGTTTAATAAAACCATATCATTATTGTTCATGTAACACTAAACTGACAACTTCTTTCTTCCCTCCCCCTTTTCAGCCGCTCAACTTAATCAGTGGCTTGGCTCCCCTACCTTCATACACTGACATATTTGTTCCTTTACCTGAGGGATTGAAACTGGGTGAATGGTCAAGGGGTCAACAGCTTCCACCTTTGGGGCATGCACCAAGACCATCTCCCAACAAAGCAAGAATTCCACAACCCATTTGTTCCTTGCATGAGGGTCTCATATGTGCCACCTACACTGTGAGGAAGACCAGGTCCATAACCTGGTAGGGTAAAAGCCCACAGGCCCATTCATTCATTCATTCATTCATTCATTCATTCATTCATTCATTCATTCATTCATTCATTCATTCATTCACTCACTAAGGGCTCACCAGCCCCCACCCCTCCATTGGAGGCAAGAGTTAGATAGAAAGGACTATGTCAGTCTGTTGGTCAGATTTCTCAGCTCACCTAATTCATCTCATTTGGTAGCTTTGAGTGGTCTGTAGTTTTTTCTCTCCAGAGATGTGTTTCTTGACAATGATCCCCCAGCCTATGTGAAGAACCACAATGCAGTCCCAGCTCACCTGGCTTATGTTGTGGGCAGTGTACCTGGGCACCTGCATGTATCACCAATGCAGTGAGACTAAGTCACCCCCCTTGTCAAAGAGTGGGTGAGCCAGCTTTATCTACTCCCTCCTGACCAATGCCCCTACAACTTATTAAAAATGAGACATCTAGATTGCAGTCAGGGCTTCATTCCTCTGTGACATGCAAACCTTTTTAATCTCCATTTTAATAAAGAGATAGTTATTCTTTTGAGAACTTTAATAGAATGCAAGTTAGATTTATTTGTCTGAAGTCCCAGGATCTGATTTAGATTTTCCCCAGTGGATCTATTATAGTTTATTTCAAAGAATTAGGAATGTTTTCACTCTAAATACATTTTTTCAACAGTACTAATAGTGGTCTAACGAATCCTCTTCAGTCCTGCCTTAAAATACCTGTATAATCTTGCCTGGTCCTTTTGAATTTCTGTAGCAGACTTTAATAAGTGCATCAGTGATATATTATTTAATTAGTATATGGTCCTCAGTGTACTCTTGCTGACTTAACTGTATTAGGTCTCTTACCTTTTCAATGAGTAAGCTGAATTTGTCTGAAGCAGTTCTAATGGGGTTCCTATTACGTTGCTGAATCCTTGAAACTTCGAACCTGAGAACATCGAACTCAGACGTTCGAAGTTTCAAGAATTCGAATGTAAAAAAATAAATAAATACAAACCCTAAAACCTACCTAACTGTTGCAAGCAGGGAGGCAAGCCCCCCTGCACCCCCCACACACCCCACTCTTTAAATATACCAACTCCGAGATCGCAGTACAGTTGAAAAGGAATGATTTCCCTTTACCACACTGTAGTACAATCCTGGAGTTGATATATTTAAAGAGTGGGGGGTGTGCGGAGCACAGCCCCCCTTGTGGGGGGTGCAGGGAGGCTTGCCCCCCTACTTGCAATACTTTATTTATTGGTTTTTGTTTTTGTTTTTTTTTTTTTTTTTTTACTGTTATCAAAGTTATGACACTTTGAACATAAGGGTTCGACCTTATGGTGTTCGAAGTTTCAGTACTTCAGTAACGTAATAGGAACCCGTTCTAATGTATCTGTTGTACTGCAGAACATTTCTCCCTCTTTGTTTAAGGTGTCACAACACTTTGTTCTGTTTGTTCAGTATCATGTTAGGGTGTCAGAACACTTCATTCTGCTTGTTCAGTATCATGTTAGGATGTCACAACACTTCATTCTGCTTGTTCAGTACCATGTTAGGATGTCACAACACTTCATTCTATTTGTTCAGTACCATGTTAGGGTGTCACAACACTTCATTCTGCTTGTTCAGTATCATGTTTGGGTGTCGCAGCACTTCATTCTGTTTGTTCTGTATCATGTTAGGATGTCACAACACTTCATTCTGCTTGTTCAATACCATGTTAGGGTGTCACACTTCATTCTGTTTGTTCAGTACCATGTTAGGGTATCACAACACTTCATTCTGCTTGTTTAGCACCATTTAGGATGTCACAACACTTCATTCTCATCTTAGATATCACAACACTTCATTCTGTTTGTTCAGTACCATGTTAGGATGTCACAACACTTCATTCTTCTTGTTCAGTACCATGTTAGGGTGTCACAATACTTCATTGTGTTTGTTTAGTATCGAGTTAGGATGTCACAACACTTCAGTCTGCTTGTCAGCATCAAGTTAGGATGTCACAACACTTTATTCTGTTTGCTCACTATCATGTTAGGATGTCATAACACTTCATTCTGTGTGTTCAGTACCAAGTTAGGGTGTAACAACTCTTCATTCTGCTTTTTTAGTATCATGTTAGGATGTCACAACACTTCATTCTGTTTTTTCAGTATGATGTTAGGATGTCACAACACTTCATTCTGCTTGTTCAGTGTCATGTTAGGATGTCACAACACTTCATTGTTCAGTACCATGTTAGAATGTCACAACACTTCATATTGGTTGCTTGGTTGCTTTTACCTACTTGTTTTGCTTTATTAACAGAGTTATAAAGGAACTAATAGATGTTGTTCTCCTTAATGTAAGGAGCATGAGTGTCCTATGTTCCTCTTCTAATTAGCATTTTTTTCATTATGTCTTCATCAGCTTCTTCAAGCTAGGCTGGAGTTTTCCTTCTGTGTTTGTTGGTACCTTCTTATCCTGCAATCCAAATTTATTAGTTTGTAATTCTGTCACATTGGTTTATTTCTTTATTTTATTTTTATATAATGTAGTCTTAATAAGATGCACCATTTATTGTAGCATAGAACAGCACAGTAGGCAGCCTGTCTACTACATCTTGATTTTTAAAGAACTTATTATATTTTATCCTGGACAGATCATTATTTGTAGCCAATTAATTGTGTTTACTTATGTTACAGAATTTTGAGGTACTGTTAATGCTGCTAGCATTAATTCTGATTCTAAAAATGCCAGTATTATGATGTGAGTTTAAAAAACAGGTGGTAAGTACAGGTATGATGCTTCAGCACACCTTAATTATGAACGCTGTGCTGCAACACGTGGTAAGTACAGGTATGATGCTTCAGCACACCTTAATTATGAACACTGTGCTGCAACATGTGGTAAGTACAGGTATGATGCTTCAGCACACCTTAATTATGAACACTGTGCTGCAAATGCTTCCACCAATGCAGATTATCTTAAAAATACTTGGTTACAATTAACATGATACCCTAACAGTACACATAGAACATTCATGTTTACGCATAAAACATTTATGTTTTTCATGATGACAAGCCCCCTGCACCCATCACAATCCCCTATTTACATATATAACTCTGGTGCACCATCTAGGATTGGCTACTGTCATATGCCCATTGCTTACTATGATAGTTTCCAGCCTACTGAAAACTTGAACTAAATAAATTTGGTATTGAAAATGGATGGATATTTGCCTTATTTTGTTTTTGAAAAATGTTAACATGCTACAAAAATCTAATGAAGTCAAACACTTTACATCAACAACATTAAAGAGCCATGTCATATTAACAGCATTTGTGTACTTTATGTGTGTATATGTGTGTGCATATCCTTCACTGTTAGCAACAGGAGAAGGATAGACACTTGGCTAGATTTCCATTCAATTTTCCCTAAGCTTACCAAGTAGCCAGAGCCCCTCAAAGGTTAGAGTTCAGTGGTAGACACTGAAATTATCAACACTATCTTAATACTAAAATTACTTGTCACACATACTGCTTATCCTATGATGACAAACAATAAAATGATATCACTGAATAGAAATGTTTCCATCAACCCATTGTCATGGTTTTCTTTTCAAACTATGGCATTTGTACCAATGAACAACCATGACATACAGAAAATGATATGTGTCGTACTCTTCATTTAAGATAAATACCCCTCACAACATATATGTGGGAAACCCATCAGCCTGAAAATTTCAAGTTTACAAGCCATTAAATTTATCCACAACTGCTGTATTCATGGTGTGGCATAGCAGTTTCTTATTTTGAGAATGCAGTATTTCTATTTCAGTCTAGCTAATATGTTGCTAAAGATAATGCTCAGAAACAAGAAACAACACAGAAATACCTCTCTTTACTGACATTTTGCTTGTGTCACATATAAAGGGTGTCTTTTAGGAACTGCTTACTTCTAGTAGTTCATGTTTTTTTTTCATTTCTAGTTCAAAGTTAATTAAGTAAGGCTTAACTGTGTTAAGAACGCTACCAATTTAAAGGATTCAAGTCAAGCTTACTATGTCTTTGAAAATAATATTGAGTACAATACAATGAAAAACGTTTGGTGGGTCTTGAGTGTAAAGAGCTTTCAGACCAGCCAATTTCTCTGGTTAGAAAGTAAAGAAATAACATAAAAACTTACTTCCAGACAGCCATGTTTATTATATTGCTGTCCATCTCTTCATCTTTGATACATGCTTCACCAACGTAGAATTGTGGACAGAAACATATTTTAGCAAAGAGGAGGAGCAAAGCAGGAACAGGCCCTGGTTGACATGCCAATCTATTTCAGGGCACACATATTCACATATCCACACACAATGTACACCTAGGGGGGAAATAAGCATTGCCAAGCAACATGCCAGCAGATGTCTGGGGCAGAACTCTTAAATTATTATTATTTATTTATTTATTTATATTTGTTTACCAGAAAATTCTGACTGGACGCAGGTCCTTTTTCAGCGGATGCCCGGGGAGAAAAGCTCCACATCATGTACATAATAAATAGAGATACAAAGTTGCAGCAATAGTAAGCAACATTACAGGTTGTTGGCTTTAAAACAATAACAAGATATTGATTATCAACAGTTGCTGCATCTTTCGGCTTTTCCCGGTTAGGGGTCGCCACAGCGGAACTCCGGTCCGCTAATAATTGGTAGTTGATTTTTATGTGCCGAGTTACCAGCCCTGACGCACAACCTTCAACGAAGGTACGCCCATTCACGCATATCTCCACGCAGAAGACGTTCTAGCTGAGAGTCGAACCGGACAGCGTCTTACTGTGAGGCGACAATGCTACCGCAGCACCACTTTGCAAGTTAAAATAGTTTCTTGTCATTTCTAATATTAGTAACAAAGTTGTCAGACAAGATTTTAAAGTATGTAAAGACAACTAGCGAATTCTGACTGTGGTTAGTAGTGGCGGTAGTATAGCTGGGTTAAGAGTCTAGGTGGGGGGGTAAGGGAGGTGTTAGTCTGGATTAGAACAAGGACAAAGCCAGTGCAATTTTAAGTGGAATTTGAGCGCAGTCTTGAAAAGGCTGCTGGAAGGTAGACTAGTTATAGAAGGTGGAAGATTGTTCCAAAGTTTAGATATGGTACATGAAAATATGGCTTCTCCTGCTGAGCTTTTGGGTTTGATAACAGTGAGTTGATTTTTGTTGCTTGATTTTAGGGGCCTAGTGGAGTGATACGGTTGGAGAAGGGTTTGAAGGGAAGGGATGTTATGGGAGGTTTTGTCTGGAGTTATGTTATTAATTCAAAAACAAGGACAAAATAAAAAATTGAGGGATACAGCCCAATGTCAGGGCTAGATGATAATTATTGCTCTTATTTACATAAAAATTATGTTAGAATAACAGATTTTGCATTATCATGCATTTTTCTAAAGGTTCTATAGTCTGAAACTCCAATATCTGTCATTATTTAGTCATTGTAATCCTCAATAAATTTTAGAAAAACCTCAAATGCTGTGAGAACAGACAAAAATATGATACATAAATTCCACAAGTTCTGCAACATCAGGGACAGGTGAGAGCTACGGTATGGATTGTGGAAGAAAAAAATGACACTCCAGACAAAACCTCTCCACACAGACTGTACACATAAGGCATCTTAGTCAAATACTATACCAGGAGCCAAAGGGCTGTGAGCCAGCAACACTAACTACTATATGGCTATACCAAAACATTACATTTTTATTTAGCTAAATTCAAGTCCTCTTATATTTCACATGATACTCCAGCATAAGAAGCTGATCAGATATTACACCACAGAGAATAACATTAGTGATCCTGCCATAGATATTAACTTACCAAAAGACTGTGCTCGATATTGTTATTTCTGAACTTCTCTCTGCAGCTATGTGAAATCTCTAAAACATTTTGTCATTTATGTTAAGCCTGAGTTCCAAAAGAAGTTTTAGAATTGTGACTATCTTCTGAGTATTTGGTAATTTTGTCAGCTATCTTTGCTTTTGACACAGTCAAATTTCATAGTTTGATAGCTTTATGACAGTTGTCAAAATCTGATGTTTGATGACTTTTTGATATTTGCTAAAGGGTCTCTTAAACAGCAAAAGCCTTTAGTTTTCAGTTTCAGCATTGCCAAAGAGCACATTAATGAAATAATTTGTGCATAATGTGCTTTCTCTGTTGCTATTTATTGTGATGGGAAATGTCACAACTTCACCATGACTTCACTATATCACATCATCGAAGAAGTGCAGTTAACCTTTATCATTTATAACACATAATGGTGGCATACTGCCAAAATAGGTGTGCAGTCTTATAAAATACAAAGCTTGATGTCACACCTCCTGACCAGATAGAAAAGTATTGCAATGGCAAGTGCTACTTCTGAAAATCAATTTAAAATACTGTATATATATTTGTCTATTGCTACAA
This sequence comes from Protopterus annectens, assembly GCF_019279795.1. Lineage (NCBI taxonomy): Eukaryota > Metazoa > Chordata > Ceratodontiformes > Protopteridae > Protopterus > Protopterus annectens. The sequence goes on from NC_056743.1 coordinate 1,263,346,438, forward strand.
ATTGCAAAATAAAATACTTCAGCTCCACTATCAGTGCCCCCAAGTCAGACAGATAAATAGTATTTAGAAGGAGCAATTATTGCAGCAAAACAGTACCAAAATATGTGCTTCATCTGATAAAATGTGAAGCAGAATATCCCAGCTCTCAGTTTTGCTTGCTGGGCTTACTTTAAAACACACACACAGACACACATGTGCATGCATGAGCACACAAACACATTTGCATATATACTCACATATTCATGCAGATTTGCAATCTAATGAGTGCACCCATTGATCATTAGACTATGGAGTGGATTCAATAAATCCTACATGACTTGCTAAAACTCTGTGCATGTTGTGGCATGACATGCACATGATAACATGCGGATTTCTGTTCAGTAAGTGGCTCTACACAATGTGTTGAGCCACACAAACATGGTAAATATTGTGACATTCTAATTACAGCATAAACAGCTGAATTGTATGCTAATCAACCAATCCAAAATGGCAGAGCTATTCAACAAGCTATAAAGCAATTGTGTGCACTTAGAGTAGGTTTTTGCCTCAAATTCTAACACCTATTGGAATACGGCCATCGAAATTACATTAGAGGGCAAGAATGTTGGGGTTGCTTTTCTTCTGCATGTGTATGTGCAACAGGCTCATGTCTATGGCAGTGCTGCTGCTCATAGACCTTGGGCAAGAAGGAGAAGGATGTTTAGACCCTCTAACTTTTCATGGTCTGCATGAGATGGAAATAGTAGAGTGCTACTGTGTGGATAGGGACATACTCCAGAAACTCTGCAACCTCTGTCGTCTTCAACTGAGAGCAAGGGCAAACCAAGGGGAACCAATACCCGTGGAGACCAAGGTATGTGTTGCAGTCAGAATTTTAGCTACTGGAACCTTCCAGACACAAACAAGGGACATGGTAGGGGCATCACAGGCATCAGCATCCAGGATCTAACATCAGTTACTGAATGCTGTGCTAGCATGTCAGTGATTATTTAAATTTTCCCTGTACCACTAAGGACAGAGTTGCAATTATGCAGGATTTCTACCCCATAGAACACTTCCCTGAAGTGGGCGGCCACAGTGGTGTAGCAGTTAGATTGGATCAGTCTAAGTGTGATCTCTTAACTCATCAAGTCTAGTGGTGGAAAAATTACACACAGAATTCACATCAGAGTCAAAAGTGTCTGCATCAAGCTGTTCTGTTGAAAGTCTTGGAGATTGGGATAAGGTATCAGTCAAATAAAGCAAGTGCTGCGGTAGCATTGTCACCTCACAGTAAGACGCTGTCTGGTTCGATTCTCAGCTAGAACGTCTTCTGCATGGAGACATGTGTGAATGGGCGTACCTTCGTTGAAGGTTGTGCATCAGGGCTGGTAACTCGGCACGTAAAAATCAACTACCAATCATTAGCAGACTGGAGTTCTGCTGTGGCGACCCCTAACTGGGAAAAGCCGAAAGACACAAACAAACCTTTAGTGTAGACCAATTTGAAATTCAGCATCATTCTTTGTAATCTCACCGGAGCAGAATGCATAGGCTTCTTTAGAATAGTAACTAAAGGTTGTTGATTGGTTTCAGTTTGAATAGCTCCACCATAAATATAATCATGAAACTTGGAACATGCAAACATTATTGCCAACAATTCTTTTTCAATTTGAACATACTGCATCTCTGTTTGTATTAGTGTCCTAGATGCATAGGTTACTGGTCTGCTCTCTTGAAGTATAACTGCACCTAAACCAAATTTTGAAGCATCACAAGGAAGAATAACTGGTTTGTTCACATCATAATATCTTAATGTGGGGGGGTGGCAACTTTCTGCTTAAGGTCTACAAATGCCTTCTGACGATGTTCTATCCATGACCATGCAGCATTCTTGCATGTGAGCTTTCTTAAAGATTTTGTCAATTACTGAAGTCTGGTATAAGTTTGCCTAAATAGTTGACCATGCCCAGAAAATGCTGTAAACTTTGTACATTATCTGGTGGTAACATTTCTGGAATAGCTGCTTGCTTGATTGGATCAGGTCTTAAGCCTGTACTTGTAAACAAATGGCCTACATATGTAACTTCTGGAAGTCTGAATTTGCACTTCAGAGTGTTGAGCTTTAAGTTCACTTCACATGCTCTATCTAGAACTTTCTTTAGGTTTCTGTCATTTTCTGCTTCACATTTGCCTCCAACCAATAGATCATCTACTATGATGGCACATGGATAACCTGAAAGAATTTCCTCTCCTGCATGCTAAAAAACTTCACTTGCAGAATTTATTCCAAATGCCATCCTTAGGAATCTGTAGCTCCAAAATGGAGTACCAAAAGTAGATAGAAACGAGGATGTGTGATCCAGCTTTACTTGCCAAAATGAACTCTTTGCATCCAAAACAGAAAACACAGTGTCACCTCTTCGACTTGTGCATAGGATGATATGGTCTTTTTAATGCTTTATTCAGATCTCTTGGGTCAATGCAAATTCTGATTTCATCTGAGCCTTTTTTGTGAGTGGCTACCATGGGCGACACCCATTCCATTGGCTCTGTGACTCAACTAATCACACCTTGCTATACCATTTTATCCAACTGAGCTTTAACTTTATCTTGCATAACTATTGGAACTCTTCTTGCTGGTCTGACTACTGGAACAATCTTCTGGATCTAATTTCATGGAATACACAACTAGAAGTTTGCCTAATTTGTCATTGAAAACATCAGCATACTCTGAGAAAATGGCTTCTGAAAAACTGGAATTCGGAACTGCACTCACATGATGAATCTCTTTGGCAAAAGAAAGTAGATTCATTCTTAAATTGTCTTTGAGACCCAATAAAGATTGCACTGGTCTTTGGACTACATAGAATAACAAGTTGGAACAGCTCTCAGCCAAATAACATGAAAGTATCACTGAACCTTCGATTTAAATTTTGTCACCTCCATAGGCAACAAGTCTTGCACTACTGGTTACATTGAGTTGTTCTTTAGCTCTCACTCTTGCAAATGTGTCTGCTGATATAACATGGCACTTTGAGTCAGTGTCTACCTTCAGCTCTGTGGATTTTCCATTAATCCGGACAGTACAAAATCCTTCACTCCTTGTTAATAAGTTCATTGCATAAACTCTTTCACCAAGCACTGATACACCATCCACATAGAAAGCTGACTGTTTCAACTCTATTTAATCAACTTGCTTTTTTGTGAGACTTTTCTTTACAACTGTGTGAGGCTTGCTTGATCTGCAAAACTTCTGGACATTATTCCATTTTTTTACACTTGTGACATTGCTGAGCATATGCTAAGCACTTCTCTCTTTCAGACTCATGATTCACACAATTGCGGCAGTTGACAATAAACCTCGATTTGGGTTTTACTGAAACTTGCCTGTGTTGCACTGAGCTGGCGTTGGAGATTACACCTTTCTTAGAACTTTTTGGAAAGCTGCGCACCTTCTTTGGAAATCCTGTGGCTGTCACATACTTAGGCCTGTTCTTGTTTGCCACATGTTGCATACTATCTACATGCACTCTGGAACCAATTGAAACTGAGCTGTTGTCACCTCATGGATCTGACAAATTTCTCTGGCTTTACTCAATGTCAGATAACTGTCACAAAGCAAAATCTTTCTCACAGCAGCACTGGTAATACCACATATGAGCCTGTCCTTTATCAATTCATCTTTTTGATCACCAAACTAACATGTCTTAGCTCTGCCTCTGTTTCTCAAGTGAGTGACATAAGCTGCAAATGTCTCCCCTGGTTCCTGATCTTTTGTGTAAAACAAATGCCTCTCTAGTGTAATATTTGTCTGGGGGTTACACATTTCTCTGAACGTGCACATTAAGCACTTGGGGTCTTCTCTTGATTCAGCTTGTACAACAATATGGCAGTCTACACCTTCTCCTCCATATACTGCTGGTGCATACACAAATGAACACTCTCTTTTTATAGCTTCTGACCCAGCTAAGTTTAGCAAAATGAATGCTCTTGTGTACTCTGCATAAGCTGCTTCTACGAAAACATTGTACTCTTGCTCAAATATTCTCCAGTTCTCTGCAATATTCTGATCAAATACAAATGTTTTCGAAATCCATCTGCCATATTAACACATGCCAGTGAGGGGTTTTTGCAACTAAGCATAAATAAATATACATGCATGCACATATACCAGAATTAATGCCAATAACTGTTCAATGCCTTTGTACTCTGAACTTGTACTTTCAATGAGCTTTTCAGAATTATTTGAATAAACAATCTCGTAGTACTGTCAAATAACTGGACTTTGCGAAATAAACTTCTTGGGCTTTTCAATACTTTTACTGAACTTTGCAAAATAACTACTCGAGCTTTTTGATACTTTCAGAATTTTATCGGTAAAGGTGAAAATGCTAAAGTAATTTATCATCATCCGCTGCCCTTCTTGGAACTTTATCACTGAAGGCAGGCATGCTGCAGTCATTCACCTTCATGTACTAAAGTCGTCGCTTTAAGAAACATTCAAGAACTTTACACTGTGGCTAAGTAATTCATGAACACTGTTATACTCTTGTAATGTCATCTTTTGTAAGAAAACACCTGCCAAGTAACTACACAATGTGAACAACTGCATACAGCACACTGAAATGTCCCCAAAATGGTAGTACATTACTAGGTAATCCTCTGTAATGGCAGTTCTTTTTGAATGGACACAACCAGCACAGCAAACTTTTCCAAAATAACTGTACTTTGACTGAATTACAAGAAACAGTTGCACTTTGCACACAAGCAACTCTTTGAAAGACATGCACAGTAGTAAGCATGCACTGTATGCACTTTTACACATTCTGAAATACTTTGAATAACTTTAGTTATGCCTTTGATAATCATTGTTATGCCAAATGCAGCACTTTGTCAAAACACATGCAGTCACCTTGCTTTATTTCACCCAATGTACCCTTTATTAACTTTATTGTAATCATTTTACTTGTTTAAGCCCTTTTTATGCCCAATACACTTTTCTTGCGCTCGTTTTACTCTAAACATGCTCAACTTTGCCTCAAACACACTCGTTTCTGCTTTACACATCCTCGTTTTGCTTTATAGTTAATCGTTTCATCGAATACTGTTATCTTAAACATTTTCTTTAGTTAACAAACTTTTTCTGCTTTCCACTTACCTGATAATGTGGTCTGCACCCTTGTAATGCCCCTTTATTGTCTTCTACATCAAGTAAACAGTTTGTGTTATTTCTCATTACCTTTGTTTTTTTCTGGCTATGTTTGTGCACTTTTCTCTTGGTTTTACCTTTGCTGTCATCTTTATATCTCATGGCTTGGAATATTCTTCTCTTTTCCATCCCGGTTCTGACACCATGTCGGTTTTGTGTTGGTACACGTATAAATGAATCTCAGTGGGTTCAGTTTAAACAGCTTTATTACATACAAACACATTACTACTGTTGACTATTGTCTTCTACATCAAGTAAACAGTTTCTGTTATTTCTCATTACCTTTGTCTCTTTCTGGCTATGTTTGTGCACTTTTCTCTCAGTTTTACCTTCACTGTCATCTTTACATCTCATGGCTCGGAATATTCTTCTCTCTTCCATGCCGGTTCTGACACCATGTCACTTTTGTGTTGGTACACATATAAACGAATCTCGGTGGGTTCTGTTTAAGCAGCTTTATTACATACAAACACATTACTACTGTTGACTATTGAATCTAACATAAATAGTTATATACAATTAATGACTGTGATCATGCTTGCTTACTTCTTAACTGCTTCTACAAAATGGCACTAAGGTTGTGCACGTGTGCAGTTATATATGTGCACGTACAGCCTCGCATGCTTCCTAAAGATACAAGCACACATTATTTACACTCTGATCTACAACCACCCAGGGAACAGAGAAGGTTATGCATAAACAGAAAGGGCTTCCCCTCCATTAATTGCCAGGTCATGTGTAATGCTAAGGGAATCATCTTGAATCTGTGTGCTGGCAATCCTGGCAGTTACCATGACTCCCATATCTGTCATGACTCACAGCTCCACCAGAGGTTTTCCAGGGGGGGATATCCCACAAGGCCATTTACTGGGAGATGCAGAACATGCACTCAAACCATGGCTGATGATGCCCATCAGAAATCCACACACACCCATGGAAGAACACTATAATAAGGCACATGCTCAAACAAGAAGTATCATAGAGTATGTATCTGGGCTGCTGAAGTCAATCTTTCAGTGCCTAGATACATCAGGGGGTGCCCTGTAGTACAATTCCAGTAGCTGTGCTGAAATTATCACTGTCTGTGCTATCCTACACAATATCATCCTGAGAAAACAGCTGTAACAGGAACACCAAGGAGAAGGGGCACATATTCGACCTCCACTGGCAATTTCACCACAGCCACATGCAAGTGAGGACTCAGAAGGGGAACCACCTGTTGCTGTGGTTGTAGGTAGATTAAGCATGCACAATATGCCCTTGCCCTGGCCAAAAAGCAACAGACTGCACACATGCTGACCACTGAAGGGGTACAATTTTCATCCAATGCACATACATACATATAGTACGTGCATAGGCAGCACTCACAACCTTTACTCACCCATGTGATGGCTGTGTACTGCTAGCATCAGACAAAATCAGCCCTGAATCACAACAGTTGTAACTGCAGGACTATCAAGGTAAATACTGAACCTGGAACAGGAAAATAAATGGGTAAGAACATGAATGAATGGTGGATACTTGTATAATGTTACTTGAAAATATATCTAAGTAGAATGTGCGTGAGTTGTCCAGCAATGACATCAATGTGTGACAGGACTGATATACGTAGACAGATTTCTGCTGTTTATCAACTAACATGCCTCATGTATTGAAAATACACACACTAGAAAAAGCAGTACAAAGTCTAATTATCCCTACATTCTCACAAGTGGAGCAATAAGCCTCATTGACATATCAATGATTTCAAGGTAGTAATCACAACACTAAAAAGGCTGTCAGAAATCAGTAAAATTTAAAAATAACATCACCAATATATGTACTAAGCACTCAGTTAGCTATGCACCCTGTTTGTCAGAAAAAAATACATATGCATCCCTGAATCTAAAAGACAGAAACAAGGTGATGCCACAGTTATCCTCATTTGCACAGTATGGGGTTTGGGGTGACAGGACTACAAAAGTACATCAGAATAAGAAAAACAGGCAGGCAGAAATGTAGATAATTATCAATTGGCCCCTGAAACAGAATGACCTGCAAGTCTCATGAATGCCTCAAGTACCTGTTATGAGTGTGTGTCTGTATAGGCACTCAATGTGAAATGTGTGTGTGTGTGTGTGTGTGTGTGTGTGTGTGTGTGTGTGTGTGTGTGTGTGTGTGTGTGTGTGTGTGTGTGTGTGTGTGTGTGTGTGTGTGTGTGTGTGAGCATCTGCATGAACTCAGTCAAGCTCTGTGCTAACTCTACATCCTGGCATGTTGCACAGGTGTGAGCCGTGCATGGTAGAGGTATCAGTTCATTATCGTTACCCCCGAACACAAGAACTGGCTCTGCCAGGAGATGCACTGGCACATCCATGCCCATGGTCAGATGTCCTGGTGCTACATGAATGTGAGTGATGTCTGCTGGATGAGCTCTTCTTATGCCTATGCCTAGGTCCATGACCCTGTAGCCTACTACATCTGGGTATGGACATCTCAACCACTGACAGAGCAGTGGAAGTAGTGCCACTAATGGAGTGGGAATGGGCATGGCCATGTTGACAAACAGCAGATGATGTTGCAGAACCACAGACACATGGAAACTGTTCCCCTCCCAGCAGACATTCCATTAAAGATATTGCCTGCTCCATCATGTCGTCCATCTGATCCATTGAACTGGCCACATGGTGAAGACAGTCATGCATGTCAGCCGGGTCCATTGGAAATGCCATTCATTAAATCCCCCCCCCCCCACTAATTATATATACCAACTCTGAGATTGCACTACAGTGGGGAAAGGGCAAATTTCCTGATCCTCACTGTACCGCAATCTCAGTATGAACAGTTCAACGAATGGCATGTTTGATGTAAGTGCACAGAAAATGCCATTCCCTGAACTGATTTTTTGATGAACTGATAGGGACCCGTGTCAGCTTATGCCACATCTATAACCCTAACCATTTGCCTGGATCCCCTAGTGGAACATGCCTGTGCCTCCATGACAGCCCTAAACATATGTTGAGTGGTACTTAATGACACACCATGATCAGGTGGAGGGTAAACAAAAGTCATCTTCTAAGTACCCCTACCAACCCTCCTGTGTGGCACCTCACCCACACTTTAGCTATGGCCAGAGTCAACCAGTACTAAAGCCACAGTAACTTACTATGATCAAGTGTGCCACCCTCAACTTGCCACTGTCTGGGCTCAATGGAATGGGTATGTATAGGCATACTGACTGTGTCCGAAGGAAATCCAGAGGATATGTGAGTAACAACCTCCGTATCAGATTCAACTTCTGCACCCCCTGATTGTGACTCTGTTTGGCCACCATCATCATCATCAGAGCCTACTGATTCTCTGACATCAGGTGGTAGGAGTCTGATACTTCCACTGTCAGAATCACAAACACAGGAATGAAATTACTACTAAATTAAATATTAAGCCAATATAGATGATAAAAAAGTAACACTGGTCACACAGTCACAGATGGTACAGCAGTACAGACACTCATTACATCCTCCTCACCCATACTGATAATTACATATCTAAATAATGCTTAGCAATAAGCAAAGAATGCTCACCATAAACAGACATCTCCACATTTTGCAGGGAGTATGGTCCTGGAAGAAATGAAGCAAGGAAAGGACAGCAATTAAGCATCACAATGGGAATAACACAGGAAGAGAGTGAATACACAGTTGCCCATGTTCTGTAAGAAATAGTTGAAACTGAACTTTGGCTGAGATGTCCACCCACACCCATTTGTACTGAACAACTCTCTTGTATAACTCTGTTACTTATCAATAGGTACAGATACAAAAAAATGTATCACAGGAAGTAGTAGACAAATTATGTATTTTATTAATTTTATTCTATAAACAAATATAAATGTTGCCATATATAAGCTTACCCAGAAGCTGCTACTGGGGCACATTTTTCTTCCCAGCCACATCAGCACCGCCATCAAGTACACAGTGCGCTTTCTACACTGAGCTGTCTGGACCTCTGACAGCCGACAGGAACTGTTCAGTTGGTGTCAGTGGTGGCTCAGTAGCAAGACCCCTCTATAGCCAACTGTTCTCAGGCAATTGCAAATGCCCTCGTCCGTGCAGATGAAACCATATCATTGGCCCAGTGTAAGACATGATCATAATTTCAGCTGCAATCATTGACTGCATTGACATCATTGACTAACTGTTTCTAAATCTCCTTTCTGGCAGCCATATCCCAATGGCCTCTTTCAAGCACAAAGACTCCATGGTGCCTCAGAGCCTGCATATGACCTCATTTTCCACTTCACTGAAAGGGTGTTTTCATTTCTTTATAGGCTTAGGTGCCATAATCCTATATGACACAAAACAGAGAAAGATAAAACAGATAAATATCATATAACTAATGTATTTCTTACAAAAAATAATCAGTCTGTTTACTGTTATGTCAATATTAAGCACTTGAAACACATTTTCACTTAGTACAACTGAATGCTAGGTGGTTGTTCTGCCTCCCCCTTGCACACAAACAAGGGTTTGTACAAACCAAGGAATACCACATATGTTTCCCATGGAAATATTAGGATGCCAATACATTTTCAACAGAAAAGCACTAGAAACACACTTCTCTTGTAGAACCACAGAACGGTAGGTGGCTCCCCCACCCCCAAAACACCAAAGAAAAGAATGTTTGTACAATCCAAGGAATACCATTATAATGTATATATGCTTTCCACACAATTAGCAGGATATGCACACATTTACAACAGAGAAGTCAGTTTATTACTGACAGTCATTTTTCACTGTGCCCACCACTCCAGTGGAGGTTCCCATGGACCATTTCAGAAGTATAACACCACTGTCAGCAACATGAGCATTACATTTCTCTTCAATAACATAGAATACTGAAAAATCAAATTTTAACAGTAATAGTTGTGCTGAAAATATAGCCTGTTTATCTCAGAAATGCAAATGCCTGCCAAAAATGTATATGTCAACAGTGAAGTATAAGAAGTACATACAGATAAAAGTTCCATTTCCTCCTGGATATATAAAAGCATTTGTAACATTTTACAATATCTAGAATGAACTTGAATAATACAAGTATACCTTAGCAAACATATAAGCCTTCTCTGCAGATGCAGATAAATCACCTTCAAAGGAATACCAATCTTCTGTTTGGTACAAATACACAAATCTCCTCACCTTTAACTTCCCTAGTTACATGGTTACCTTTTTATAGTGTAGTTTCAGCCCTCTGAGGACTGTGAAGATGCAAGTGAGGTGTGAACTCATTAGAACTGCTGAATAACAAAGCTTTGACTTTGTGAAGCAGATGTAAACATAGTGTAACCTCTGCACCATTCTTAGGTGCTAATGGCTTGCAACTGTGAATTATTAGTTTGAGAAAGACGGAAACACAACAGCAATTCAGACACCCTTCACTGTAGTGCGTGAGCCAGTGAAGATACACTTACAATGCTGAATGTAACAAAAAGCAAATTTCTGTGTGGAGAGTTGACATAAATCATTGACTGAACATTTCTTTGAAAAATACCTTCAATTGTTCGATTCCAGATGTTTCTATCATCATTTCTTAGTGTGGTGTTACATATGTATGATATATTTCATCATCCACATATAAAAATTTGCCATAATTATGATTTTTCAATTGATTACTGTCCAAAAATGAGTATCTAAAGTGGCATTCATCCCCACTGCTATCACAAATTTAGCTAACCTTTTTCCACTTGTCATAAGCCTGTTGTCCCTCTCCCAAACCTTCTCTACCCTTATGTCACTCAATTCATGCTACACAGCATGTAATGTCAATAATGACAACAGACCAAAAAATGACCATTAATGTCCCATTAAAAACACTGCTATTCATCTAATCACACCAACTCCTCTTTACATGTATGCATCTATTAGATTAATGGGTGGTGTCTGCATCTTGACTTGACTGTGCTGATGAATAATACTAACAAGTTACCTTAAGTCAATAGTTTATCAGTGCTCATGTGCTGTGGAATGTTTTAAATCGTCTGTAGGAGTCTATTTGTGATATGGTCAGTTGATGATGGATGAAATCTTCTATTCTGATGTGTAAACTGTCTGTACTGTGACAAACCATACTGCACACACTTTTCAAGATATATGGCCATACACAAATAGTTGGTATATCTGCTGAGTCAGAATAATCATTTCAAAACATGTACCACCCTTGTCTTTTCTAGAATGCTGTATATCAATTAAATTGTGATTTTGCAGTGAGGCCTGCAAAGCAGCTAGTAGTTGTACAACTGTACAGAGGTAGGTATTAATGATAAAAATTATGTAAGACAAATATTTTACCATAGTCATTGTCTGTCACATTTGCAATAATAATCACATTTACTTAGCAAATGCCACCCTGACACCATCTGTAAAAAAAAAAAAAAAAGTGAAAGATCTGGATTTGAACCCTGTGTGATCTATGCTCTGACCTGGAGCTTACTGCTCTTGCATGTGGTGCTACAGGGAAAAGTATGGAGCAGGTGTATTTTTTACACTCAATAGTGCCAATAGTGCTAACAGCTGTGCATCATCACTTAGTCTGTTTGCAGGAAGGAAGGCAGACCAATAGAAATATTACTATTTTCCCATTTAAGCAGAAAACCATGTTTGCTCGTCGCTTACCTCTGTGTAAATGGGGAAGTGAATAGCAACAGTTCTTAACGTCATAAAGGTTATGAGACAACATTTCTAATATAAACTACAGTATGTACATATCTGTCAGCTACTTCTCACAGAACATATATGCCTAACTAATTCTCAGGTTCAAGTTGTATTTATGAAATGGGAATCTCGCATGTGCTAACACTTTGCCATCATTCACACAAATGAGTTCCTCAGATATGTGCTATGTAAACAGGTATTTTGCATGTCTTACTATGGTTATTGTCCAGTTACCCTCCATCTCAACAAAAGGCATTTATTAACACAACAGAAGAGAAGGAACTTCTTCCTCACCGAATACCTACTTACGCAGACTCATGTGTGTCCTTCAGCAATGCAATTGCAAATTATGTGTCAGTAATTGGTCCACTATCAAGAACAATATCATTTATTTATTTATTTATTTGTTTATTTATTTATTTATTTATTTCAGTTTGATGACCAGGGAAGTCCACCAGGCCTAAAAGGAGCCCATTTTCAGTGGAGGCCTGGGGAGAATAGCTCCAGGGAGGAAATACAGAAATAAAGAGTACAACTGCATTGTTACATTTGTTATGGGTTTATACTGACATTGTCCTTTGGTCATCACTGATCAAAACATATTGATATTGTCAGAAGAATCTAGTACTGTGGACATCAGTTCAGCAGAATATGAACACACATGCAACACTTGCAGTCCTGCTGTTTTGAAAGTGTGTGTGCATGTGCATGTGTGTGCATGCATGCGTGCGTGCCTGTGTGTGTGTGTGTGTGTGTGTGTGTGTGTGTGTGTGTGTGTGTGTGTGTGTTATGTAAACAACATACTGAGAAACAGGTACATGTATGTCTCAGTTATGCAATATGCATTCATGACAGCTTACTTCACCTAGGTTACCAAGCTGTCTTTGAAAGTATTTTTGCTCATTGCAATCACAAAAGCAAATCTGAAGTCCAGTCTTTGCACATAAGTCTCATAACAGCATATGTTACCTGCAAACCCATCTACAGAGCACCTCCCAGATCAGTTCCTGAAAGCACCTCTTTGTGATAGTTCTTCAAAACTAGCATTATGGACAGTTGGACTACCCTTGTTTCTCTTGCCAGTCTTGTTGATGTGGGACTCCTAAGGCAGTGTAGCAACTGCCTCATGTACAATGATAATGCTCTGCTAATAACTCACTCTAGTACAGAGTGTGAGAGATGTATCTACACCAAGAATCATGAATCCCTTCTCTCTCACACTCAAAACACTCACCCACCACTATTCATGCACATAGTACCACTACTCATACACATAGTATGCATCCAACGTATAAATCAACATATACGGAGGTTCTCTCAAAAAACTTACCTAAACACCAGAGACTTCCAAAACACAAAACTGCTACAACCAACACAGTTCCCACAGCACCAACGACACATAGCAACACCAGTGTCTCACCTACCAAGCCCTTAAGGCATAACACTCAAAAAACAAATTTTCATGTCATTGGAGACACCATAGTGAGACACACGGATGTCTCACTCACCAGGTTAAATAAGGAGAAAGTCACAGTCAGCTGCTTGTCTTGTGCCAGGATTCATCATATCACCCATGCACTCGGTCTCTTTGCAACAAGTACCAATATGACTCTCATGTTGGAGTGAATGACCTGAGATGTAACTCACTGGACTATATGAAAGGAGACATGATTGGGCTCTCTGAGTATGTCTCCCAGGAAGGTATGTCCTTAGCCTTAAGCAGCATATTGCCCTCACCCTGAATGATGTCACAGTATAAACAAAAAAATGATCGATTTCAATTATTGGCTTCGATTTTGGTGTCATCCAAAGTGGATACAGTTTCTGTCAGCCTGGAATGACATGGTCAACAAACCTCGCTGCTTTTTCAGAGATGGTTTGCAACTGGCACCATTAGGCTTTCAGCTGCTGTAGTGTCTTTTTTAGGCAAGGTCTGAAAAACAAAATTGCCGGCATAAAAATTGCCAATGATAAAATAAGGGGGTATGCTGCTAAATTCTAGGAGTTTAAAACAAAAAACTGCACACCCTGGAAGCACTTCTGTCACTAGAGGATTTAGATGTCTGTACAGTTACAGAAACTTGGTTCAAGACCTTAGAGAGTACCCCAGCCTTGGAAGGCTACAATGCCTTCCATACCTTCAGACCACAAAATGAATGTGTGAGAACAAAAGGAAGCAATTTTTCTATCTATATTAGAGATAAATACACCTTCTGTCTAGTTAGACTGCACAACTCTATGGAGTTATTCCAAGTTCAGATTACTGTGGGTAAGACTCCCACTCAAGTCATTGCTAGTTATAGATCCCTCTCCATGAATCACGATGCACATAAGGTCTAGTTTACTAAACTGGAGTCAATCCAAATACAGCCAAACACTGTGGTCATGGGGTTTTTCAATTATCCCACCATCAATTGGAAAACCTACTCCAGCCCTAACTCACTAGTGCAAAAGTTTCTTGACTTTGTTAACTCAAATGCCCTGGAACAAATTGTGTTCAAACCCCAACAAGAGAAGCAAACATACTAGAACTGGTTCTCACTAACATGACAAACAGATGCACTACTGCAACGGTCAGACCCTCATTAGTTAAATCTGACCACAAATCAGTCTCCTTTGAACTGGCACAAACACAAGAACTTGCAAAGGGTGAAGCCAGACTAAAAAAACTTTGCCAAGACTAACTATACCCTCCTGCATTCCAAGCCCTATCCCCATATGGAAATGGCAACTACACCAAAGTTTACACTGAAGCCCTGTACAATCACTTGTATAAATGTATAGACTCAACTGTTCCAATGAGAATCAAAGCCAGAACCCCAAGAAAAAAACACAAGTCTCCCTGGTGAACATCCAGCATCAACAAACTTTACAACAAATGCAAAAAGTTGCTGTCTAAGAAAACTAAGGCAAGACCCCAACAATGGAAAAACACCCTTCTCAGCCTGAACAAGCAAATAAGATAACATGTCAAATCCTCTAAGGGTACTTTGAGAAAAGCTTAGCAATCACAGCCAAGGATAACCATAAGGCCTTTTACAGCTATGTACATAGCCTAAAAGGTAGGACCCAAGGGTGGTGCTGAACTAGTGACTAATGGTATCACACACACTGATCCTGCAGAAATAACAACCCTGCTAGTGAACAAATTTGGTAAACATTTCACCCCTTTATCCACTCCAAATTTAATCACAAACCTTCCCCACAACCCACAACCCCCACCCTACATAACCAAAGAGCGGGTGATTAAAGCCTTGTCTAAAGCAAAAATCACAGTCTCTGTTGGACCAGACGGCATCCCAGGCTGTCTTCTAAACAAACTAAAAAACTAAAACATGAACTAGCATCACTATTCTGTACCCTATTCAATCATAGCCTAACCACAGACTTTGTTCATGTGAATGGAGAACAGCAACAGTTATTCCCCTCCACAAAGGTGGCTTAGCAACAGACCAGAGGATTTATAGACCCATAAGTCTGACCAGCCTCATCTGTAAGGCCATGAAACGTATCATCATGGACCTCATAAATATAGACATAGGTTACGTCCAATCCCTGGATCCCACCCAGTTCGGCTTCATTAAGGGTAGATCCTGCCTGTTAAACCTGGTAGAATTCTTTGAAAATGTAACCAGGGCCATTGATGAGGGCAAATATGTGCACACAGCATACCTTGACTTGGCAAAGGCCTTTGACACAATCCCACACTCAGGCATTACCGATAAACATAGCAAACTGAATATAAACCCCTTTGTTGTAAGATGGGTTGCCAACTGGCTCACAAACCAGTCACACACTACCAAAGTGGGTGATGCCACATCAACCAGCAGACCTATCACCAGTGGGGTGCCTCAAGGGTCAGGGCTGGGCCCCCTACTGCTTGGTATATGCTTCTCAGATGTTCAGGCCAAAATTAAGGGGCTGTGGCTGACCAAGTTTGCTGACGACTGCAAACTGGGTCCAATTATTGAATCCCCAAATGATGTCAGTGTATTTCATGAGGGTCTTACACAGACCAATGACTGATGTCTTAGTCACAGTATCAAACTGAATGCAAAGAAATGCATCATCATTCCCTTCAGTAAAAACAATGTCACTTCACACTGTCTAATTAACAACAATACCCTATGTACCAATGAAGTGGTAAGGGATCTGGGATAATAAGTAGACTGTGACCTTAACTTTGACCACCATGTGTCTACTATAGTAAGGAAGGCTTTCTATAAAGCACATTTGATTAGCAAAGGCACGTCTTCTACAGCAAAGGAGGTTATAACCCCCTATACTCGTCACTAATCAGGCCCATAATTGAGTATACTGCCCCTTTTGGCATGTACCGTACAAAGCACCTGCAGCAATTGGAGAGACCTCAGAGGTTTTTAACAAAGAAGATCAAGGGACTTCAGCACTTGCCTTACACAGACCAACTAAAATCCCTGTCATTATACTCCATATCATATAAATGTCTTAGGGGAGACTTATGCCTGGCTTACAGAGCAATCTCCAGCCCAAACCTAATGAATTTGCTGCACATCAATAAATTAAACACAACTACAGCTACCCATTCCAGGGACCTAAATACAGCCTGTGACATGAACAGGATGTGCTGAAGGGACAGATTTATCTCCCACCGACTGCTGCATCTTTGGAACAAGCTGCCAATTGATGTGAAGTAGAGCACCTCTATGACACTGTTCTAAAGGGACCATAACGAGTGGATAGAGCACCATAAATACATACTGGGGATAGCACCCACAACCCTCCTGGACATGGGCAGTCATTAGTAAATACAATCCTGGTATTGACTAGAGTGTCCTGATATTACATTGGGATGAAACAGCTAGGCTTCAAATGACCTTCGGGTCAATAGCATAGTAACGCCTATGATCCTATGATCCTATGGATATTATGATGATGTCATACTCTATAAAGACCATTATGACAATGAAAATATCAGACTTCTGTGAAGGCGTGAATGTTAAGTACTGTGTTTTGCAGGTAGACTAACTAGTTAAGTGGGGGTTCTAATTAAACAATAGTCAACTTGTGTGTGTGTGTGTGCCTATATGTCTAACTGTGTGTGTGCATGTGTGTGTGTGTGTGAGTGTGTGTGTGTGTAGCCAGAAGAGGATGAGTCTATGTCCTAATGGTCTTGTTCAAGTTTCATTGAGAAAACAATTTTATAGTGGTACATGACTATAAAACAATTTCATTCAGCCCTCCCAATGTCTTCTTCTTGCGCTACACTGATGATGTCATCTGCTATAAAGTGTTCTCTGACAATATGAAAGCTAGACTTGTGCTGTGGCACTAGCATTAAGGATTATGTTCCATACCTTCTATATGTGGGTAGTGGATCTAATCTCACTGCAGTCAATGTGTGTGTGTTCAGTTGACTCTCATTCTGGAAACCATTTTTGAACAGCATGTGAGACACTCCTACCAACATCTTTTCATCATACACTGATGTCATCTCTTATAAAGTGTTCTCTGACAACATGAAAGTCAGACTTCTGCTGTGGTTCTAGTATTAAGTATTGTGTTTTCTAGTTAGTGCAACTAGGTAAATTGGGGTTCTAATCCCCCATGCAATCAAAAGGTCTGTGTGTTTAGTTAACTCTCATTCTGGAGACCATTTTTTGAACAGCATGTATGATGGTCCTACCAACATCTTCTCACCATACACTGATGATGTCATCTGCTATAAAGTGTTCTTTGACTATATGAAAGTCAGATTTGCGCTGTGTCACTAGCAACTACTGTGTTCTCTACCATGTATAACTAGATAGGTAGGGGTTTATTCTCACGATTTACTATAGAAACCTGGAAAGTGCATGGGTCAACCGGTCACATGGTTGACCTAAAATCCTAAGTTTGGTACAGCGGAATTCTAGCCAAGTCAAAACTGAATACATCGACACCCATAGTTTGATGTATTTGATGTAACAGGAGGTGACATCAGTCACCCATGCTATGCACTTTCACATACCATGACATTCCATAGTGAATGGTACACGTATTTTACTATTTTTCAGGGGGCAAACCCCCCTGCACCCCCCATGCATGGGCATGCACCCCCCACAACCCTGCAACTTATATATATATCAACTCTGAGATCACACTTCAGTGAGGAAATGGGCTAATTCTCTGTTACTCCCTGAACCGCAATCTCAGTTCACAATGCCAAGCTCAGATATTCAAAGTACACTACCCATTCACTGTAGTGTAGTTGATGTAAATTGAGTCAGCATTCTGCCCATTTAAAAACTGCCTTTTGATCACATGCCAGTCGACACCAGTGACTTTGTGTATTTAATTGTAAACCTAATCTCACTGCAGGTAATGTGTGTTAATGTTCAGTTGACGCTCATTCTGGAGACCATTTTTGAACAGCATGTGAGACACTCCTACCAACATCTTTTTCTCACCATACACTGATTATGTCATCTGCTATAATGGGTTGTCTGACAATATGAAAATCAGACTTGTGCTGTGGTGCTAGCCTAAGTACTGCGTTCTCTTACTAACCTAAATAACTAGGTAGGGGTTGCAATTTCACAGCAGTTAACTTGTGTGTTCAGTCAAATATAAGTTGGGAGACTATTTTAGAGCAGCATGTGAGACACTCCTACCAATATCTTCTTCTCATCATACACTGATGATGTCATCTGCCATAAAGTGTTGTCTGACAATATAAAAGTCAGACTTGTGCTGTGGCACTAGAGTTTAATACTATATTCTCTAGCTAGTGTAAATAGGCAGGCAGAGGTTCTAATCTCACAGCAGTTAACTTGTGTATGTTTATTCAACTATCAGTCAGGAGGCAGTTTTAGAACAGCATGTGAGATCTATGTCAGACACTCTTCCCAACATCTTCTTCTCAACATACAGAGATGATGTGATCCCCTATAAAGTGCACTCTTATATCATTGCACTCAGTTTATGGTTCTAATCTCACAACAAATAACTTGCATGTGTGCTCATTCAAATATAAGTGTGGAGAGGATTTTACACCAGTATGTGACTCCTCATCTATACCAAACATTCCTCCCAACATCTTCTTCTCAGCATAAAATGATGCTGTCACTCTCTATAAAGTGCACTGTGACACTGCTAAAGTCAGACAGCTGTGGTGGTTATAGTATTAGGTTGTATTGAATCCAATTTGAATACCTACATAGGCTTAATTTTCAAATCTGACCCTCAGTCAATGGCTGTGTGTATGTGTGGTTGGTGGTATACTACAGACTGTATACAATCTTTTGAATAGCTTTTCATTTGAATCCTACTCATGAGAACCTTTAGCATAGCCACATGAATCCAACATCCCATTTTTCCTTCTGCCCGCATAACATCTTTCCTGCAGGAAACTGGAAAATGTCATCTCAAAAATGCATATACACATTATGAAGTACACCCTTTCCATGGCCCCCAGTAAGCTATCTGCAGGCCACAGGATGTGTGACTGCTAATTCTGCCACGTGGTGGTTCACATGTCACATATGGGCAGAAGCAGTATGTAACACAATGAAACACATGCACACATATGCATGTACTCCTACTATCTTCTATCATATAGATATAGTGATTTTGGTTTAAAGGCTATAATAATGGCTATGATTTTATATGATGTTGGCCATTATGTCCTATGACCCTATGAAGATTGCACATGTCAATGTTGCTGTCATCCGTGTGCTGTGCTGAGGTGTGGATGAATGGTAGCCCTACAACATTGTATTCTAATCTGTGACTTGAAGTAATATATTGATGGCTACTGCTGCCATTTGATTGCATTTTTCTTCTAGCTGTAGTAATATGCCCCCTGATGACTGTTGGCATGGGATTATGTATACTGTTGCCTTAGTAAGCCATGTGATCTTGTATTGGAATATATTAACATTTTACACATTTCTCATTCAACCATCACAGTGACACTTGCAGTATGGCACGTGTGTGCATGTGTATAATTGCCATCATGAACTGCTATGCGATATAAGCAATATTACATCATGCTGATTATATGGGCACATACACCTTGTTTTATCCAGATATTGTAATGCTGGTATATACTGAAACAAATAGCCACTTCAGATTCACTTGCTACTTTGGGAATTTTTTGTATGTACAATTGTGTTGTTATTCACAAGGATTATTCAGATGCCACCCAGCAACATTGTATGACTATCAGCATTTGTGTTATTATCGTCTCTATATGAACCACATCCATCTTGTATGTAATGTTCCCATATATGGTATCAGAGCCCTCATGCACACCTTTCCAGTGATAAACATATAGGCATATGATGTGCATGTGATGTAATGACATGAAATAGGTAGAACTGTACAACTATGTTAACAGTTCCACTGTGTGTCATGTGATGCATATCCAAGATTGTATTTTGAGATGTTGTCACAAATCTATTTTTAAACAAGTACACAATCTTAAGGGGAATATGCTGTTATGCACATAGATTATTGTGGATTGCACCACCAATACTCAACTGGAGGCAATAGACAACTTGCTATCTGACAAATTTGGATCAAACATCATAATTCATACATCTCAACCTGTTAGAGAAGGAAATCTAGACAAAGCAATAAATCAAAGTGAGACAAAGGCCCAAAAATAGGGACAATTTTAAAATATTGCTTTTACAAGCTTAGAAAGTTGATAGAATAACAGGTTTTGCATTAGCCCAATTTTTAAAGGGTATGAAGCCCCAAACTCAAATGTCTGTCATTATTTTCTAACTTCAGTCTTTAATGATTTGCCATTAATTTGCCAGAAAACCACAATTTTATGAAAAAGAGACCAAAACTATAAGGCAAATATGTGAACATTCAGAAAAAATCTGTACAGTTGAGAGGTAGTTCCTGTCCCCACTGGTCATAACCCACAGTATACATGCAAGCATTACTCTGCATATTTTCTCAATAAAGTAGCTAATTTGTGCACTCTCTATGGCTAAAAACACGGCATCAGTGTGATTTAACAACATCCCAGGTTGCCTTATCAATAAACCAAAATATGACCTAGCAGACACAGTTGGATCCCTACTTAACCACAACCTCCAGACAGGCTATTTTCTGGCAGAATGGTGAACAGCAGCAGTCTTCTATCTGAACAAGGGGAAACATCATCCGACACAAGGAATTATAGACACATAAGCCCAAATAGCCTCATCTGTAAGCCAGTGGAAAGAATCATCATGGACCTTATCAACAAGAACATTGGTAATGTCCAACTGTGTAAAAAAATATATTTTTGATTTGCTAAGGCTAGATCATGTCTGTTAAATCTGGTAGACATCTTCGAGAAGGTCACCAAGGTCATGGATGAGGGAAAGAATGTGCATCCTGCATGGTCACCAAGACCATGGATGAGGGAAATAATGTGCATTCTGCATAACGTCACCTGACCAATGCATGCATTTGACACAATTTCACAATTAAGTATTACAGAGAAATTGTCTCAACTGGCCATAAACCACTATGTCACCAAGCAGGTAGCCCAGTGGATCATCAATAGGACACATACTGTCAATTCACCTCTAGCAAGAGGCCAGTGACCAGTGCAATACCACAGGGTTTTGTACTAGGCTCTTTCCTGTTTGGTATATAATTCACAGAAGTTAAGGCAAACTTAGACAGCCTTTGTCCAACCATCTTTGTGGATGACTGCAAATTGTTAGTAACCCTTTAATCCAGTAATAGTATTGATATACTACAGAAGGTATTAACACACACAGATGAGTGGTGTCAGAGCCATGGAGACACACTAAATGTCCCAAAAAAGCATAATTATTTCCTTTTGTAAAGCAAATACCCAGCTTAATTATAATGTAGGCAATACACCTCCATGTGTAGACCCAGTGGTGAGTGATCTGAATCCTCAGGTAGATAACAATTATAAGTTAATCCACCATGTGTACACAGTGGTGACAAATTCCTTCCATGTGGCACAACTCATAAGTATGGACATGTCATCCATCATAAAGGATGTTGTGATTCCATTGTACTCAATCCTCATCAGAACAACAATAGAGAACCATGCACCCATTCGCATGCAATTCACCACAAATCTGCAACAGCTGGATAAACAGCTGTTATTTCAGTCTGCAAATAGTTATTGTAGTGTACATTGCAGTGAGTACACTTTTCTATAATGTGTTAATACTGCAGTTGTTGCAGCAGCAGCATTTTCACCCCGGCAGTCATTGTGGATGTACAAACTTGTATGTGTCTTCTTTCTGTGTTCATGCTGCTCTGCATGGTTTCCTGGCCTGCAACACTGTTGCTGGCCATGAAATGTCTCTTGTATTCATGTAAGGTCGATGCTTGGCATGCATATGCAATTAGCACTGCTGCTCATCGTGCTACCATGTAAACTCCATGGAGGCCTCACACAAAGCCTGCACAGAGTCTACCGAATCCCTGGGTATTAATTGTCAATTTCTAAAAGTACAATATATGAGATATTCCACTATAAATAAACAATGAAGGGGGCTAGTTAAAAAAAACACCTAGAAACAAATGTAAACATCATTTAAAAGAGAAATATAATAAAATTAAAAAAAAGAAAAAACGTGTCAAATTTCTAAGTGCATGCCCTCCAGGGAAGGGATGAAATAAGAGATCTTCTAGGATGGGACCCAATACCTGTAGTGTTAGCATCCACCCCTCCAAGCTTACATACACATGCATACATGTACACAAACACACACACACACACACACACACACACACACACACACACACACACACACACACACACACGCACACACGCACACACGCACACACGCACACACACACAAATCTAACATGTGTACACATATCTATATATATATATATATATATATATATATATATATATATATATATATATATATATATATATATATATATATATATATATATATATTTATATAAAGAGGGAAAGAGAGAGAGAAAACAGAGATATAGATATAAGGGTCTATGACAATTTATTGACAGTAGAATGATTGTAAAGAGGAATTATAAGTGAACAATATCAGAAGTTAGAAATCAAGTTTGTGGCTTAATAGCAAATAATGTTGATTGTCGGCATGTATCTGTGTGGTTGCAGAGCATTGTTGTCATATATACTATAGTGATAGTTTGTACAAGGAAGTTTTAGCTGTACAGTTGAGGTGATTTGTGGGATAAATTAAGAATAATCATGTTGTGAATAACATGGGGCTGTATATTATATGTGGTCCCTACATTCTTCACAATTGCTGCATGTTTGACAGTGAAGATTTTCCCCTACATCCATTATTATGTTACCATGATGTTAGCACTCACTTGTTTAATGAGTATATTCCGATGAATAGTTCCAGATTTGTATCATGCAGCATTCATTGTTTTATTATCAGTGTGTGTATTTAGTGATATTGGTTTCCATATGCTGGTCAACCACTCGCGCGCGCACACACACACACACACACACACACATATATATATATATATATATATATATATATATATATATATATAGATAGATAGATATATGCATGTGTATATATATATATATATATATAGAGAGAGAGATATATGCATGTATATATATATATATATATATATATATATATATATATATGGGTCTACTTCAAAACATTGAAATCTCATAACACTGAAATTCATAACATTGAGACCATAACATTGAAAATTCAAAACACTGAAAACCCAAAACAATGAAACTTCAGAACATTGAAACTTAGCTTCATAACATTGAAAACTACATTGCACATGTAAATAAGATCAGCTCCACCTATAACAAAAACTAATAAAAAAAAGTAACAGATGCAGGACCGAAAGGAAAAACTGATAATCAAACAAACGGTCCAGGCAGCAGCAGGTGTAGCCAGTAGAAAAACTAACGAACACACTCTCTACTACATTTCTGCAGGGAGCAAGCCCCCCTGCACCCCCATGTGGGGGGGCTCTGTCCCCACATCCCCCGTAAATTAAATATACCAAGTCCAAGATCGCACTACAGTGGAAAAAACTTATTTTCCTAACCTCAGTGTATGGTGATCGTGATACAGTCAGGTTAGGAAATTAACTTTTTAACACTGTAGTGCAAGTTTGATGTTGGTATATTTAATTTACGAGGGTGTGGGAGGTAGAGCCCCCCACATGGGGGGTGCTGGGGGGTACAGGGGGACTTTCCCCCTGCAGAAATGTAGTAGAAAGTCTTTTTGTCAGTTAGGTGTTGTTATAGGTGAAGGGGGTCATATTTACATGTGTGTTCTAGTTTTCAATGTTATGAAGCACACTTTCAATGTTCTGAGTTTTCATTGTTTTGCTTTTTCAGTGTTTTGGGATTTCGATGTTTTGGTCGCAATGTTTTGAATTTCAACGTTATGAAATTTCAGTGTTTTGAAGTAGACCTATATATATATATATATATATATATATATATATATATATCGGTCTACTTCAGATCACTGAAATCCCATTTCACCGAAATTCATTTCACTGAGACCAAATCACCTAATTTTCAAAATACTGAAAATTAATTTCACTGAATCACTGAAGAGGATAAATAAGTAGTTTTTAAGTTGTGGAAAGAGGTAGTCTTTAGTGTTGCGAGTTTGTTTGTCTTTGGTTTCCCATTTAGTCTTATGAAATTTAGCATTTTAAGCTGTTGGTGAAATGAGATTCAGTGAAATGAGTTGCCAGTGTTATGAAATTTAGGTGATTTGGTCTCAGTGAAATGAATGTCAGTGAAATGGGGTTTCGGTGATTCAAACAGTCCCATATATGCATATATATATATATATATATATATATATATATATATATATATATATATATATATATATATATATATATGGTTTACTATCAAAAATTCGAAACAAACTTGTTCGACCCACATGTGATCGATCAAAAGAATTTGAAACTCACATTGTCGAACATTGAGATTGCAGAATCACAAACCAAATTCGACCTACGGACGGGTTTTAACATGGGTTGAGATTGGGGTGAGGTTTGTAGTTCGGCAATATCGGCATTCAACATTGCCGAGTTCGACATTCCAATTCTCGACGGAAGTGGAGTTCGCTTCAAATTTTTGTTAGTAAACTATATATATATATATATATATATGGAATACATGCATTTGACCGAACAACCTTTCATCGATCAGGTACAACACCGACCTGTAACATTGAATCTACTGCCAATGTTTACATGCTGGGTAGCTAGTCCTGCCATAGGTGGTCCTCCACAGCACACACAGCCACACAGACACACACATACACACACACACACACACACACACACACACACACACACACACACACACACACACACACACACACACACACACTCACATGTATGGCCATTTTAGAGTATTCAGTCCACCTACTTCATGTCTCTGGAATATGGGAAGAAACTGAAGCACCTAGAGAAAACCCACACAAACAGACTTTGCAGAGAAGGTACGACAGCCAAAAACAGGAGACCCTCTTCCTGTAAGGCAACAGTGCTACCCACATACACACACACACATCCACATACATGCATATGTATATATACAAAAATACACGCATTCACACACACAGATATCCACAAACACACATGCATATGTTTGTTTGTCTGTATCTAATAAATTGATATAATACATGCTAAAAGGATGCTTGGCATCCTGACAACATTATTCAGTAAGATAAAAACTGCTAAGAGCTGACAAAGCTTATATAATGAATGATGGAAACTACATAAATGGCCACATAAAAGAAGCCATTAACAGCTTTGCAATTATTTAAGGAAAACAAGATACATAATAAGGTACAGCAGGTTAAAATATATTTACAGTATGACTTATTCTTATCCTCAATCAGTTACATTCATATAGAGCAGTTAGATGTTTTTGCGTGCAATAAAGAGGGTTCCATCACAGTACAGGTCCCTTGATTCTGTAATTTAAGTGACTGAAGTTTTTGATTGTAACTGTTTTGGTCAGTGGGAGAGCAGTATCCTTTACTGCCTACTAACAGGAAGTGTCTAAAGAGACCAGTGTATCTGGACAGGAGATTTCCCTTTTGTAAGATCTACTACAGGGCAGATAATAGTTGCAATATTAGGTAAAAATGTTCTGTAGTATCCGACTACTTTAAGGAAAGCCTTCATCTGTCTCTTATTGAAGGGTACAGGTTTGTTATGTATGGTGTTATTGGAGGGTACAAATTAGTTATTTATGGCTTCTCTTTTTCTTTAATTATGGCCTTACCACCCCTTTTCCTGTAAGGAGCCTTAGGTACTTGATTTTCACTATGCCCAATTTAAGTTTCTTAGCATTCACAATCAAGCTTGCCTGTTTTATGAAGTGCAACATAGTCAGCCCTTTAGGTTAAGTGAGATTCATAGTCTTTTACATGAATGATGACAACATCCATGTATGCAGCATATCACAAAAAAAGCTTGGTATATTAATCATTAGCCTCTAAAAGGTGACTGAGGCTCCATGTAGGCCAAATGGATACTGAAATAGACCATAAGTGATTACAAAGGCTGTGTTTCCTTATTTATTTAGTTATTTATTTCAGCAGAGTGTATAAGCGATGCTTGCCAGTATTTCTTTATCAAATCCGGTGTTGTCAGGTATCTGACTTTCCTAGGACTGCTATCAGTTCCTCTCTTCAGGACACGGGACAGCTATCAAACCTTGAAATGCCATTCAGTTTTCTAATCAGATTTAGGGACTAGCACTACCCCAAGCGCTACCCTGATGCTTACATCAGGTTTAGGGACTAACACTATCTTGATACTTACATCGGGTTTACAGACTAGCACTACCCTGATACCGCCATCAGGTTTAGGGACTAGCACTGCCCTGATACCTCCATCAGGTTTAGGGACTAGCACTACCCTGATACCTCCATCAGGTTTAGGGACAAGACACTGCCCTGATACTTCCATCAGATTTAGGGACTAGCACTACCCTGATACTTCAGTATAAGAAGATGAGGTGCATGGCAAAGAGAGAGGTGGTGAAGGCTAAGGATAAGGCATTTGAAGAGTTGTATGAAAGATTGGGCACTAAGGAGGGAGAAAAGGACCTGTACCGATTGGCTAGACAGAGGGACCGAGCTAGTAAAGATGTGCAACAGGTAAGAGTGATAAAGGATAATGAGGGAAACGTACTCACACATGAGGAGAGTGTGTTGAGCAAATGGAAAGAGTGCATTGAGGGGCTGATGAATGAAGACAATGAGTGGGAGAGAAGGTTGGATGATGTGTGGATAGTGAATCATGAAGTGCAGTGGATTAGCAAGGAGGAAGTAAGGATAGCTATGAAGAGGATGAAGAATGGAAAGGCTGTTGGCCCAGATGACATACCTGTGGAAGCATGGAGGTGTTTAGGTGAAATGGCAGTGGAGTTTTTAACTAAATTGTTTAATGAAATCTTGGAAAATGAGAGGATGCCTGAGGAATGGAGAAAACGTGTTTTGGTACCGATTTTTAAGAATAAGGGTGATGTGCAGAGCTGTAGTAGCTACAGAGGGATTAAAATGATCAGTCACAGCATGAAGTTATGGGAAAGAGTAGTGGAAGCTAGGTTAAGAAGGGAGGTGATGATTAGTGATCAGCAGTATGGTTTCATGCCAGGAAAGAGCACTATAGATGCAATGTTTGCTCTGAGAGTGTTGATGGAGAAGTACAGAGAAGGTCAGAAGGAGTTACATTGTGTGTTTGTGGACTTAGAGAAAGCATTTGGCAGGGTGCCTAGAGAGGAGTTGTGGTATTGTATGAGGAAGTCGGGAGTGTCAGAGAAGTATGTAAGAGTGGTACAGGATATGTACGAGGGTAGTGTGACAGCGGTGAGGTCTGCGGTGGGAGTGATGGATACGTTTAGGGTGGAGGTGGGATTACATCAAGGATCAGCTCTGAGCCCTTTCTTATTTGCAATGGTGATGGACAGGTTGACAGACAAAATCAGACAGGAGTCCCCGTGGACTATGATGTTTGCAGATGACATTGTGATCTGTAGTGAGAGTAGGGAACAGGTGGAGGAGACTTTGGAGAGGTGGAGATATGCTCTAGAGAGAAGAGGAATGAAGGTCAGCAGGACTAAGACAGAATATATGTGTGTGAATGAGAGGGAGGATAGAAGAATGGTGAAGATGCAGGGAGTAGAGGTGGCGAAGATGGATGAGTTTAAATACTTGGGATCAACAGTTCAGAGTAATGGTGAGTGTGGAAGAGAGGTGAAGAAGAGAGTACAGGCAGGATGGAGTGGGTGGAGAAGAGTGTCAGGAGTGATTTGTGACAGACGAGTACCAGTAAGAGTGAAAGGGAAGTTTTACAAGAGGATAGTGAGACCAGCTATGTTATATGGGTTGGAGACAGTGGCATTGACAAAAAGGCAGGAGTCAGAGCTTGACGTGGCAGAGTTGAAGATGTTAAGATTTGCACTGGGTGTGACGAGGATGCACAGGATTAGGAATAAGTATATTAGAGGGTCATCCCAGGTTGGAAGGTTTGGAGACAAAGCCAGAGAGGCAAGATTATGTTGGTTTGGACATGTGCTGGGGAGGGATGCAGAGTATATTGGGAAAAATATGCTAAGGATGAAGCTGCCAGATAACAGGAAAAGAGGAAGGGCTAAGGTAAGGTTTATGGATGTGGTGAGAGAGGACATGCAGGTGGTTGGTGTGACAGAGCAAGATGTAGAGGACAGGAAGAAATGGAAACAGTTGATCAGCTGTGGCGACCCCTGAGGAGCAGCCGAAAGAAGAAGAAGAAGAAGACTACCTGATACTTCCATCAGATTTAGGGACTATCGCTGCCCTGATACGTCTATCAGGTTTAGGGACTAGCACTACCCTGATACTTTCATCTGGTTTAGGGACTAGCACTACCTTGGTACCACCATCAGGTTTAGGGACTAGCACTGCCCTGATACTTCCATCAGGTTTATGGTCTTGCACTGCCCTGATACTTCCATCAGGTTTACGGACTAGCACTACCCTGATACTTTCATCTAGTTTAGGGACTAGCACTACCTTGGTACCACCATCAGGTTTAGGGACTAGCACTACCCTGATACTTCCATCAGGTTTAGGGTCTAGCACTGCCGTGATACTTCCATCAGGTTTAGGGACTATCACTGCCCTGATACGTCTATCGGGTTTAGGGACTAGCACTACCCTGATACTTCCATCAGGTTTAGGAACTAGCACTACCTTGGTACCACTATCAGGTTTAGGGACTAGCACTACCCTGATACTTCCATCAGGTTTAGGGTCTTGCACTGCCCTGATACTTCCATCAGGTTTAGGGACTAGCATTACCCTGATACTTTCATCAGGTTTAGAGACTAGCACTACCTTGGTACCACCATCAGGTTTAGGGACTAGCACTGCCCTGATACTTCCATCAGGTTTAGGGTCTTGCACTGCCCTGATACTTCCATCAGGTTTAGGGACTAGCACTACCCTGATACTTTCATCAGGTTTAGGGACTAGCACTACCTTGGTACCACCATCAGGTTTAGGGACTAGCACTGCCCTAATACTTCCATCAGGTTTAGGGTCTAGCACTGCCTTGATACTTCCATCAGGTTTAGGGACTAGCCCTACCCTGATACTTCCATCAGATTTAGGGACTAGCATTACCTTGGTACCCCCATCAGATTTAGTGTCTAACACTGCCCTGATGCTTCCATCAAGTTTAGGGACTAGCACTGCCCTGAAACTTCCATCAGGTTTAGGGACTAGCACTGCCCTGATACTTCCATCAGGTTTAGGGACTAGCACTACCCTAATACTTCCATCAGGATTAGGGACTAGCACTGCCCTGATACTTCCATCATGTTTAGGGTATTAGTACCAACCTGATACTTCCACCAGGTTTAGGGACTAGCATTACCTTAGTACCTCCATCAGGTTTAGGGTCTAACACTGCCCTGATACTTCCATCAGATTTAGGGACTAGCGCTTCCCTGATACCCCCATCAAGTTCAGGGACTAGCACTTCCCTGATACTTACATCAGGTTTAGGGTCTAGCACTATTAGGCATGCTATTCAACCCATTTTCAGTGAAGGCCCAGGGAGAAAAGCTCTATATACAGACATATCAGAAATTCCATAAACAGATTTAAAATCTACAGTGTACAGTTAATTAAAAATGTACAACATGCAGCATGGTCAGATAACATCATTAAAATGTATAGCTGATTAAAACCTTAAAAACATATTCATGTGGTTAACATTCATTACAATAGTTTTCAATTCAATGCAATAATTTTCGTGAAGGATATGAGTAGTAATCAGGAGCATGTAAATAGGAACATGTAAACATGGCACTCGGAATACAGTGAAATTTGTGTGAGTTGGAGATACAGAAATTAAGTTTCATGTTACCAGCACAGAGTGGATGAGATCCAGACTCTGCTACACTTTGCTGTGAAGGAAAGGTTAGTTTGCTGTTATTTTTTGTATTTCTGTATTGCCTTTCTATATTTTGAATACTGTAGTTTGTTTTCTTTACCTTGTGTTTTGCTTGCATTCTGTTTAACAGCATATTAAAACTTCAAAAGAGACCACAGCTCTCTCTGTTCTGAGTCAGGCAGAATTTTTTCCCTTCCTCCCACCCATTTAAATTGTCTTGTTAAATACCACTGTCTTTCTAGTTGCCCGCCTCTTATGTTAATCTGACCATATATCTCATTTCTCTCTACTTTCACTGGCTTATGTGAGTAATCACAAAACCATCACTTTTGAAATCCCACCCCTTCAATTATTTAAATTTATTGGCCATCCTACAGTATTTCATAGTACCAAAATACAAAAGTAACCACCCCTTTCAGTCCATCTTGCTGTTTTAAAAATAGTAACTCTCCACTAAACCTTAACTTTTTAAACAGGTAAAACTCAAGTTACCTACTTTCATATCTAACTTCTCTAGTGCACACTGCAGAGTGCATTCTTTTCAATCTTACCTTTAAGCATCCCTGTTACTAGCACTTTCTCTAATACCTAAAAGATCATCTCTACTTGACTCCAAGTAGACTTTTCTCTATCTGTTAAACCTAGCACTTGCTCCTACAGTACTTATTACCTTGATACGGCACTCTTATAGATAGCACCCCAAAAAGCAAACCCCCATTTCTCGGTCACCCACGTCCCCGGAATCTCTTTTAAAGTTTTTGTCTAGTCCTTCTAGCATGTCGAGGGATCAGTTGCTAGTGTCCTCTCCTGCTCAGCTGGTGAACCTGGGAATATTGAGGCAATGTTACAATTGCCTCATGTACACAGACAACCCTCTCCTCCTCCCACAAAACACAAATACATGCGAGAGATGCAACTATACGGCCAAACTGGAGGCTGAGCTCTCTCAACATAGGACTGGCAAGACCAGTCAGGAGGAGAAGGTTACCACACACACTATAGACCCAGTCTCACATAGTACCATCACAACCTCAAATCATACACATAAACACACAAAGACATACTGGCGGCTCTGATCAAAAATCTACCAAAACAGCAGAGGCCACCAAAGCAGACACCCAAACAACCACCACCTCAGAACACAACACCTGCAACACATAGACCTCACAGTCAGAGTGTCAAACAGTCACAGCCCTTAAGGCCAAACACAATGCCAGACACACTAGTCATTGGTGACTCCATAGTCAGACACACTGACGTCCCGCTCACCAGACTGAGTAAGGAGAAGGTCACAGTAAGCTGCCTGTCAGGCGCTAGAATCCGCCACATAACGCAAGCACTCAGGTCTCTCAACAGCAGGTACAAATACGACTCAGTCATTGTCCACGCTGGTGTAAACGACCTGAGACGTACCTCCTTGGACTACATGAAAAGAGACATTGAGGAGCTCTCTGATTATGTAGCCCAGGCAGGTATGACCCTGACCTTGAGCAGTATCCTACCTTCACCAAGAATAATGCCACAATACAGAGATAAGATGATCAGCTTTAACAATTGGCTTAAAATCTGGTGTCATTCAAAGGGGATCCAATGTCTGTCTGCCAGGGATGACATGCTGGACAAGCCACGCTGCTTCGCAAGGGACGGCTTGCACCTGTCACCCCTGGGATTCCGGATATTGGCAAAGGCTCTTGCCACCCCCATAGTGCCTTTTTTAGGCAAGGCTCAAATTCTAAACCTACCACCCTAGAACACAAAAAAGGAAAAAAAAACTAAGGGTAATGCTGCTCAATGCCAGAAGTCTAAATCTCAAAATGCATGCACTCGAGGCCCTTCTCAGTATGGAGAACATTGATGTCTGTGCAGTGACAGAAACCTGGTTCAAGGCTCCTGAGAGCACCCCAGCACTATCAGGTTTTACCTCTTATCATGCGTTCCGGCCCCAAAATCCGAACAATACCAAGAAAGGAGGGGGGGGGTATCCATATTCATCAAGGACACCCACACCTCAAGACTGGTGGCAACGCACGATGCATCGGAGACCATCCAGGTGCAATTAACCATAGGCAAGACTGCTCTGCAAATTGTAGCATGTTACAGGCCACCCTCACAAACTCAGGAACCTCACATGGCCTTCCTGAAAACACTAGAGGGGATAAATGTATCACCAAACACCATCATACTAGGTGACTTCAATTACCCTAATATAGACTGGGAACACTACTCAAGCCCAAACACCCTAGCCCAAAAGTTCCTGGAATTCATAAACTCAAATGCCATGGAACAACTAGTCACCATCCCACAAGAGGAGAAAACATACTTGATCTCATCATCACGAACATGGGAGCACAATGTTCAACACCGGAAGTATACCCCTCACTGGTGAGATCAGATCACAAACTAATCTCGCTGGAGGTCCTCATCCCACCCCCACCTGAAATAAAAAAGACCACAGTAAAGAACTTCTCGAAAGCCGACTTCACACTTCTAAAGACTAGTGTGGTCTCCTTTAAGGCCCCCGAGGCGGCGGAAAACAGTACTCAAGCCACTGAATCACTTACAAATGCCTTCTACCAGCACCTGCAGGACTGCATGGATAAGGCAATCCCAAGCAAAACAAAGACTCTTTGTACCAAAGGCAAGCGTCCAGTCTGGTGGACCCCAGCCATAAACAAACTCTACAACAAAAGGAGGAAGCTACTACAAGATAGAGCAAAATCCTTAAAAGGTAAGACACCCTTGATCACTATAAGTAAAAAACTAAGAGCTCTCATAAAATCATCCAAAGCAAATTTTGAGAGAAAAATAGCTAAAGACTCAAAAGACAATCATAAGGCCTTCTTTAGCTATGTTAGAAACCTGGGAGGAAACTCCCAGATATGCTCAGAACTAGTTCAAAATGATGTGAAGATTACTGATCCTACAGACATTGCCAACATACTGGCTGACAGGTTCAGTGCAAACTTCTCCCCTCCCCAAAAGGAGAGATATCTATACCAAGCGATTGCAGCCCCCAAACATCTCCAACTCCCACGTGTGATCTGCTCTCTCGAAAGCAACAACACAGCATCCATGGGACCTGATGGTGTCCCTGGCTGTGTGCTCCAAGAACTCAACGAGGAATTAAACCCACAGCTAGGACAGCTGTTTAATCATAGTCTTACCTCTGGATACATACCCAGGGAGTGGCGCACTGCAACTGTGGTCCCACTTCACAAAGGCGGTGCCTCCACCGACCCTGGAAATTACCGGCCCATTAGCTTGACAAGCCTTATCTGCAAAGCCATGGAGAGGATCATAATGGACCTCATAAATAAAGACATAGGGAATTTGCAGACTTTGGAGCCATCCCAGTTTGGCTTTGTCAAAGGCAGATCATGCCTTCTAAACTTGGTTGACTTTTTCGAAACAGTCACCAAAGCCATTGATGAGAGAAAGGCAGTCCATACAGCCTACCTCGATCTGGCGAAGGCCTTCGATACAATACCCCACTCGGGTATCATTGAAGAACTCATCAGCATAAATGTTAACCCATACATCACAAGATGGGTTGCAAACTGGCTGAGTGACAGAACCCACAGGGTCAGAGTTGCTGGCGCCATGTCAGACTCAAAGCCTGTCACAAGTGGTGTACCACAGGGCTCAGTCCTGGGCCCACTCTTGTTTGCCATCTACTTTTCCAAGTACAAGCAAACACAGGAGGGTTATGGCTGACAAAGTTTGCAGATGACTGCAAACTGGGCCATAGTAGAAAACATATCTGACACAGATATCCTTCAGAAGGGTCTCACAGAAACGGATAACTGGTGCCAGAGCCATGGCCTAAAGTTAAATGCCAAAATGCATAGTCATACCCTTCGGGAAAAACAAGGTTACCCCTAGCTACCAAATAGGTGGCAATCCACTGAGCACAGAAGAAGTTATCAGGGACCTGGGGACCCAGGTTGATAGTAGTCTGTCATTCGACACCCATGTAGCTAAAGTAGTTAGGAAGACCTTCTACATTGCCCACCTTATCATGAAGGGATTCTCATCTAGATCAAGGGAGGTCATAGTCTCCCTATACTCATCACTCATCAGACCAATGATTGAGTACAATGCCCTATTCGGAATGTATCTGACCCGACACTTGCAGCAGCTGGAGAGGCCACAAAAGTTCCTCACCAAAAGGATAAAGGGTCTCAAACATCTGTCCTATGCTGCCCGACTGAAAGAACTCCAGCTCTATTCAGTCGCTTACCGCTTGCTCAGAGGTGACCTTTGCCTAACATACAAGGCCATGTCAAACCCAGATTTGATGAATATGCTTCACCTCAAAAAATCTATATCCGTCAGAGCCACAAGGGCGGGAGACTTAAACCTCGACACAGCTATTAATAGGACGTGCTGGAGGGATAGATTCATCACCCAAAGACTCCCTATGCTGTGGAATAAAATCCCAGTATATGTGAGGCAGAGCACCTCGCTGGCCTTGTTCAAGAGAAATCTTGACCAATGGATGGGAGATCGCAGATATACCCCAGGGATTACCTCAGTGTCACTGCTCGACAGAGGCACAGCAAAATAATGGGTATAGTTCCCCATACTAAAGGGGTGGCGTAAGCCACAAAACTATGGGCTAGGCTTGTAAATGCCCTCGGGCAGATAGCCTAGTATGAACCTATGAACCTATGAGTCTTGGTTTGTCATAGAAATACGTAAATGTTATGTTCAGTGTGAGCGTAATGAGGCCCACTCTAATTCATACCAGAAAAAGTTCCAATTGGATTGGAAATGAGAGTAATAGCATATATGTTTTAAAAGTGCAAAGTAGGAGTTAGGAGAGCTAGGAAGACAGTACAGACTGAGATTGGTGTGACAGAAAGAGATTAAGTGATAGGACAGTTTAGGGAGACAGAAAAACAAGAAAAGTAAGGGTGGGGGCAGTTGTTGAGCTAAGGTTTAGAGTGGAGATTAGCCTGGAGTTGTAACATGTACAGAACCATGTGTTATTTCCAAACATCATTATAGAATCTGATACTTCCATCAGATTTAAGAAGTAGCACTCAGAGGTGTACTAGTCCATCCCCAGTGCAAACAATAAGGGGGTGCAGCCTTGCCTTTTAAAACTAGAGCTAGATCCTTTAAGGGTGTTCTTCTTTAAGAATGTCCACTGTCTGTGCATCCCTGCATGCATCAACGAATGCATGCACCTGTTGCATACTCCTTTTCCGTGTTCAGTGCGATGTACCTGTGAATTTAAATACAATATGTTGTGTGTGTGTGTATGTGCGTGTTGGGTTATCATACCTCACAAATCTGGACAAAGCCTAAAATAATGTGGGGACAAAAGCCCAAAACTAGGAACAGATTTTAAATATTCCTCTTATAAACTTAGAAAGTTACTAAAATGACAAGATTTGTATTAGCATGCATTTTCTGAACAATATGAAGTCTGAAACTCAAATGTATGCCATTATTAAAAACTTCAGTTCTCAGTGAAAACCACAAATTTTATGAGGGACAGACAAAATGTGAGGCAAAAATCTGGACATTCTGTGAAAATCTGATAGTTGAGAGCTATGCGGTTTAATACATTTCCTCAGGCTCAAACCCTGTACTTTAGTTATAGGAACCAAGACCCTGAATCCTCTACACCCACTGCCAAACTAGTAAAAAAAAATAGTTTTGTTGCATTTTCAAGAAACTTGAGTTTCAGTGCATTTACAAGGAATTGTGAGCTTCAAGGGAAGAGAGGTTTATTTCTGCTCATGCTAAATCTGTTTTCAATGTACATCTGTTTTGTTTATTAAATGGACATAGCATAACATGTATCATACTTGCTTTTGATGCAGAAGGCTATGGTTTCTACTGTCACAATATATGGATGGATTGCTGATACTGTGTTGTATTTTAAGGGATTGGGGTGCTGCAGTCCTGAGTATGTCCTCCTTTGGATGAGATGCCTAGTAACTATGAACCTGTTGTCAGTTTGCCATCCATTCCCTATAGCAATATTACCAGTTTACAGATTGTTTTTACGTAATATAAGCAATTTATTTTTCAAGGACAACAGGCATGGAATTTGTAGATGAAACACTGAAATATAAAATTGTTTGCTAGCAGCAACCTTTTCACCTAGTTATAGATCTCTTTAATGTGGAATTATTCAGATAATTTTTCCTTCTGAAGAGATTGTGTATATTGACTGATACTGGTGGATTATAATGACAAAAGTTTGAGTGGCCTTTTATGGTTTAAATGTTCTAAACTGGGCAGCTTTGTCATTATTAGGTCATACATTTTGTTTCATTCCTTACTGGAAAAATGTTCAAATCTATAAATTTAAAAGACACTCTAACAAGAGGTGCTATATTATACAAGGAATATAATTTAATACAATCAGGAAGGTGAATCAAAGGACACCTGCATATATGCATGGTCTTAAAAAAGGTGTGCAGGGGGCCTAGGTTTGAAAACAGCCCAAAGGTAAACCTTATCTGTCACTGGCCAGATGCATTTTCTTTGAATGTGGATTTCAATGCCGTTTTAATGAATGTAAATTTCAAGGGCAGTGATGTTTATTGTTAATACTCCTGTCTGTTTTCATTGCGACACTATATTTATTTGTTTAGCGGATGTCTAGCAGTGTTTGTGCTATAGAATTTGAAATAAAAAATTGAAATGAAATCCAAATATCCGTAATCATTGTAGAAGTAAAGAAGAAAATAGTGTGTACACTGAGAGGTGTGAACAGTGTTTATGGTAACTGGGGCAAAATAGCTAAGTAATGGGACACTAGAATGGCTATGGGGGTGTGATGTGTGTATGTGTGGGGGTCCAATCCATTACCCTGTTTAGAGCGCTATTTGACCATGATCTGGCTCTGAAGTAAACACTTTGTTTCTTCCTCTTGCATGTGTCCATGTGCCCATGCATGTATGGTGAAAATATGGCACAGCATTGGAGGAAAGTCAAAAGGAACTACAAACATGACCAGAGCTAACTGCAGTTATTTTTAAAATTAATAGCACTCTTCTAGTTGTACAGTAGTAAAATTCAGTAGGGAGTTTTGCAATGAAAGTGTTTTTTTTTTAACTGACAGCGAACTGGATTAATCACAGCAAGTGAATCAGTCAGGGTATTATGGACTACCATACTGAAGGTAAGCATTTTTTTATGTGAATATAACCAGATTCCCTTTCTTATTTTGGAGATGGGGAGGAGAAATGGGGTCTAGACTAGTGTGTGCTTGCATTTGTTTTAATATTTTAAGTTTGGCTTTTGTGTGTGTGTGTGTGTGTGTGTGTGTGTGTGTGTGTGTGTGTGTGTGTGTGTGTGTGTATGAGCGTGCATGCGCATTTGTTTGAATATCTTGAAACTGGATATTTATGTTCTGTTTATTTTTTAATTGTACTCTTCTGCCCTCTTTTTATTTTGGTGGGGTGGGGGTAGCTAGCTGGGCTGTGGATTATAGTAACTTGCTTTATCACTTGCTCAGCTTAAATTCTACCATTAAGACTGGTATGCGAATGTTGTTGCGACTTTCGGCTTTTCCCGGTTAGGGGTCGCCACAGCGGAACTCCGATCAGCTAATGATTGGCAGTTGATTTTTACGTACCGAGTTGGCAGCCCTGATGCACAACCTTCAACAAAGGTACGCCCATTCACATGTCTCCACGTTGAAGACACTCTAACTGAGAGTCAAACTGGACAGCGTCTTACTGTGAGGCGACAACACTACCACAGCACCACCACCGTGGATTAAGACTGGTATGCGAATATTTGTGTTAATAAATTGCAATATTTTTATCCTTCTTTTAGAGGGAAGGTTGGCAAGCTGTGCTGTGGATGAATGTAACTTATCCTTTTTGCTTGGTCGGTTTAAATTCCACCCATAAGATGCAGTTGTGTGAATGAATCTAAATATTTATGGTTTTTAGGAGGGGGTGGCAGCAACTTTGCCCTTTTCATGTTATTTTAAAGGCTGGCTAGTGTGCATTTGTGTGAAATAAACTGATTTTTTTGGGGTGGGGGGGTGGCTAACTCTGGTATGGAAACTTATCTGCTAGCTGTGTTGGTGAAATAACCGGCGCTCAGTTTAAAGTCGGGCATTAACAACTAGTGTGCATTTGTATGAAATAAGCTAGAATATTGTATGAATCACATTTGAAACTGTCCCAGTTTTGCAGAATGTTCTTGTATTTGCTTAATAAGTTAGGTCTGCAAGTTACACTCATATTGTTTGCTAAACTTTTAATCTGGCTTTACATGACTAGTATGCATTTGCATGAAATGAGCTGCAGTCTTTACTCTTTCTCTCTCTCTCTCTCTGGGTGCTGTGTTTATGTAGAACCAAGTTGAAACTGTTCCTGATTTTCCATAATATTCCTAAGTATGCTTTAAATTGATCTGTTCCTAGCAGAATTTGGGGTCAACTGTCCATATAAGTTACCAAATCCAGAACTACTGGGTCGACTCTTAGAGGTGTATTGTCAATGTCGTACTCAAATTTCCAAAGGAGGCGATAATGCATTTTTGACATTTAGCTTTAGTCCATGATTCTGGCATTAGTTATTTGTTTGGGACAAGCCTTCCTATAGGATTGCCAAGTCATTTGGGGATTTTTATCACTGCTTCTAGTTTGCTCCTTGCTGGGCATTATTTTGTTTCATTTCATGATTATTACTAAAACTAATTGTCATAGAGGAGGAGGAAGTGCTAGAAAAAAATCTCAGTACTGATGGGGTGGGGGGGTGGGGAGATGATTTCCTATTGGCAGACTAGTTTAAAATTGCTTAATTTCACCTGTATATAAGCTTTGCATTTGCGCATTTTGTGGCTCAATTAACGAGAACTGCTTTGCGTTTGTCCAGAGTGTTTCTGCTTGAATCCAAGCCATCCAAATCTAAGAACAAGAAATTAAGTTTATTTTGAGTTTGATCTGCACTTTTTCATCTGTATTTTACTGTTTTACTGTGTTAATTTGTGCCTTTTTGATTTTTTTTACTTTTGGTGCCTGCTTATTACCTGCACTTGTTTTGCACCAAAAT
Organism: Protopterus annectens; assembly: GCF_019279795.1. Taxonomy (NCBI): domain Eukaryota; kingdom Metazoa; phylum Chordata; order Ceratodontiformes; family Protopteridae; genus Protopterus; species Protopterus annectens. The sequence continues at coordinate 1,263,385,767 of NC_056743.1, forward strand.
ATTCTTTAGTTAGCATACACAAGATCTAGACTTGTTAAATCTAACCTGTTTTTCATACACTTGAACTCAGATCCAGACATCTTACTTTAAGAAGGGCTCCTCTCTACCCTCGTGGCAGAAAATTATGGATTTAGCCTTGTCTGAGCTGGGTATTGCTGGAGGAAGGATCATTGTGTGATTTCCTATTGGCAGGATAGTGTAAAATAGTTTAATTTTGCCTGTATATAAGCCTCCCATTTCCTTGTACCTGCACAACACACAATAGGGGATTAGCAGTGCCTTGTATTGAAGCCGATGCCTAGAAAGTATTTTTTTCACCAGTCAGTGAAACCCTCCCAGGTTTCCTGCTGTTCTGTGGGCAATGCAGCTGCACACTTCTGCACTGCAGGCAACTCAGCTGAGCAGTGAGCAGTGTTGCCCCCATTATTCATTCCTGATCCTCTATAGAATAAGTCCCCTAGTTAATCCCAGAGCAATATCTGATCTAATTTGCCCTCACACAAATTAGTACATAAGAATTACCTGCTATTACTGACAGTCCATTTCACAACATTTCTCCAGCCAGTCTGATTGACATGGGCATTCTGAGGCAATGTAGCAATTGCCTCATGTATACAGTCAATCACTTGCTCCTAAAGCAAACAAATACAGCATGTGAGAGATATAACTATACCATGAAACTAGAATCAGTCCTCTCACAGAACAATAAGCAAGACATCAAACAGGTTGTCAGCACACACCTCTACACTCACACAAAGTAAGATCAAGACACATAAACCCACATAAGTGGAGGTACTCATTAAGAGCCTACCAAATGTCCAGAGACCTCTCAAGTGCAAACAACTTATACAAACTGGTCCATGAACAGAATCCACCATTGCCCATAACAACACACATAACAGTGTCTCAACAATTAAGCCTCTAAGACAAAACACTTCAAAGTCTAATGTACTAGTCATAGGCAACTTAATAGTGAGGCACCCAGATGTCCCCCTCACCAGGTTGGTCAAGGAGAAGGTCATGGTCAGCTGCCTGTCAGGTGCCAGGATCCATCAAATCACACACACACACTGAGTAAGGTAGCCAACCATCCTGGATTTTCCTAGACAATCCAGGAATTGATGATTGTCATCCAGGGTCCAGGTCAGGATGAGATTTGTTCAGGAATTTGGTCCTAATACTGCAACACAATCGCATGTAATAATACTGTAACTCCTCTTATCTGAACATTACCAGCAAAATACTTCAGGTATCAAAAGCAACTAACACAAGACAGATGCAAGTAGCACCAACAACACAACTTACAGCTGTTAACTCAAACTAAGTGATGATGAATGGCACTAAACTAATGCAACAGTACACTTAGTAAGCTTTCCGTGGCTCTTAAATCTGACGTGATAGCACAGCATAGCGTTTCCAAACACTGTGCATGTCAGCTAAAGAAAGTGGAGTCATGATATCTGAAAGAATTAATAAGACTGTAGTATACTGGAATTAACTGGAAACAACTGAAATGAGACTGAAACAAAATTCTTTATCTGTTAATTACTCAAGCTTGTGCTGTACAGCTGCCACTTTCTCCTTTATGGGCCAAGTCTTGTGAACTTTTCAGAATGAATTATCCAAACACTGTAGTTTATTTAATAAAGCTTTATTAAATGTTCATAAGATCCAAATACTGTCTTCATTAATAGTGCTAATAAACAATAACAGTCTGTAGAAATGCTGGAATGCTGGTTAGTAATAACAGTGCTGCTAAATATATCCAAATTTTCTGCACGTCTTCTGATTGTCCTGAATAATGTAAACTGAAACAGTCTTTATTTGACCTCTCTTCTGTACTCAGGCTCGAGTGTCTGCACTGTAGCTTAATCTTTTCTGTATGTCATCTGTATGTCAGATTGAACTAACTAACTGACTTCCCAAACTGTATCGGAAGTAATAATACCAAAACCCTGTAATTCTTTACATGTCTCCTTAGCCTTGGTTCTCAGGCCTTGTCTTGTTTTGCAGTATTTCAGGGGCCTAGCTGTCCCATTATGTAACATTTCCTTCCCTTGAGAAAGAGAACAGAAAAAGAACAGCCTGTAGTCTTTTCTTGGGAACTGTTATCTCTCATGCTTGACCAGCAAGTTTATTCTTCCCGTCTGCTTAACTGTCTTTATACATAAATGAAACACATTTTACATTTTAGTTTGTCTAATGCCTAATAACTACTTTAAATGGAAATCTCTAATCTAACGGTTGCCCCTGAGGCCCCTGATGAAAGTCTATAGGGACCTACTTTTGAAGTTACCTTACATCTGTACTGCTAACTACTGTATACAGCTTTATGCTACCCAACTCTTAATCTGAAAATATATATTTTTTTATTTGGTAAATAAACTTGCAATTTTAATTTTGACCACTAGGCTTGAAGTCTGTTAACTTTATGATTTGATTTCCATATTACCTAGATTCATAGTCTTTAAAGTCTTTAAGTCTAAGTTCTGATATATTAGTGATATATTCAAAACCTGTACATTATTCTGAAATTAGTGTCTTTTAATTCTATGACTTTTAAAGCTGATTAACCTGTCTTTGTGAATCTTTATTTAAGTTAGACAGAGTATGAACTGTTAACCCTGCCTATTTTTCTTCCATATCTCTGTATGCTGTAATGTTAAAATTACACTGTTTATTGCCTGTGTTTTTTTAACCTTATGAACCGGTGCCTTAGTGTACCATGATGTCTCTCTCTTATAGCAAGTAAAACCTTTTTATGTTGTTCACAGATTTAAATCTTTAAACATTGTACTATTTCTTGTTATTGTATAGCCTATCAAGCATGCTGGCTAATTTCTGAAGACTAATTGAAATTGGCACGAAAGCGATAACTCTATAACTGGTCTTGAAGCATAATTACCATATATTGTATTAACTTGTGTCTATAAATTTTCATTTAGATTTGCTAATAATGCTACTTACCTTTTTTAACTTTCATGTGCTGTAATAGATGTCTGCCTCCTAAATTTTGTCTGAAATATTCTATGAATATTTATGAGCTATACTAGTTTACTAAAACCTATGCTTTCTGTATTTCAAGTCTATACCTTTGCATTTTCTGTTAGTGTCCATTTAATTTCCTGACTAATGTACAATAATTATATAAAGTGCACTGTAATCTGTAAATGTGTATTGTAATCTGTAAACTAATTAACAAATTAAGCCTTCCCACTAATTAACAAATTAAACCTGCCCTGTTATGCCTTGAGTGCACTGAATAACTATTGCAACATATTCTTTAGATAACCTATCTTAATAGTTTACTAAAACTTATGCTTTCTGTATTTCAGGTCTATACCTTTGCATTTTCTGTTAGTGTCTTTTTAACTTTCTGACTAATGTACAATAATTATGTAAAGTGTACCGTAATCTGTAAATTAATTAACCAATTAAGCCTGCCATGTTATGCTTTGAGTATACTGACTATTACTACCTATTATTTAGATAACTTAATCTTAATAAGCTTGTAATAAATAATTCTGTCACTTACCCTTAAATAATGACTGAATAAAGGATAATGTAGTAGAAATGTATGATGCAATAAGCCTATTACAAATAAGTGTTTAACCTTACACTTAACTAATGACTAAATAATGTAATTCTGTTACTTTACCCTTAAAACTAATGAATAATGTGAAGTAACTGAATATTATTTTTATATTTTAAAATTTCACTGAAATGTACTATACTGGCCACATAACTGAGTATGAATGTCATATTCTGAATCCTGACTGAAATTACATTAGCGTATTACATATTTATATTGGACATTTAAAATAGCTGTGTATATTCTGGAAATTTACTAAATTAATACTAAAACAATATCTTTTTTCCAGTATTAACTGAACACAGATAAGGGCATAACTGAAAACTAGTGTGTTATATTCTGAAAACTAAACTATTAGTACCTTTTTCTGCCAGTATTGTCTGAACATAGATAAACTGAAAACTAGTACTGTTGTACAATTGTCTGAAAACATGAGAACATTTTGACAGTGTTACCTGAACACAGATACAAAATAAACTGAAATCTGTTTTTCTGTCAGTATTGTCTGAACATAGATAAAGTGAAAACTAGTACTGTTGTACAATTGTCTGAAAACATGAGAACATTTTGACAGTGTTACCACAGATAAACTGAAATCTGCTATTGTTATATTCTAGAGACTAAATTATTAACATATTTTTGTCAGCATTGCCTAAACATAGATAAAAGCATAAACTGAAACTAGTACTGTTATATAACTGTATGAAAACATGAGAACATTTTGACAGTGTTACCTGAACACAGATACAAAATAAACTGAAATCTGTTTTTCTGTCAGTATTGTCTGAACATAGATAAAGTGAAAACTAGTACTGTTGTACAATTGTCTGAAAACATGAGAACATTTTGACAGTGTTACCACAGATAAACTGAAATCTGCTATTGTTATATTCTAGAGACTAAATTATTAACATATTTTTGTCAGCATTGCCTAAACATAGATAAAAGCATAAACTGAAACTAGTACTGTTATATAACTGTATGAAACATACATACTTGCTTTAACTGATAAACTGAAAACTAGCACTGTTAAATAACTGTCTGAAAACATACTTGCTTTAACTCATACATTTTAACATTAAATAAACATCGAAGAAATAAAACTGAAACACATACAGACTCAACTTCTGCACCACAGCTCTTTTCAAATTTTACTCTGCACTGTTTCAGTCACTGATGAGGTATTGGAAGGCCTGCTTTAATGTCCAAGTGTTCTTTTTATAGTTAAGCCTTTTAAACCTCTCCTTTTCTTCTCTTGTGCAAGGCTGGGTGGCTAAAGTTCTTGATTGTATTTAGTATCAGGCCCTTAAAATAACACTTGCATCTTTAACAATTATAAACTGATAGCACTGCTTGTTGTGCTGACTTTATTTACATTTTTCTGCATTTAAAAACATTTGCTGCTAATAAACTCTTGCAAGTCTGTAAGCAAACTGATAACCTCAAATGAAACTAAAGTAGTAATGTAACACTATGCATTTCTGCACCTGTATAATATTAATCTTAACTGTGGAACTTTTTACATTTACTCTTGTGACCCTCAGATTTTAACATACTGTTCTGTAAGTGAAACTCCACCCACTGCCTCAGCATAACCGTTTCTTTAGCTGACGTCATTTAACTTTTCAGTGCTACTGAATGCTGCAAGAATTTATCATTACTGTCGACAATTTTTTTGCATAAATAGCAAAACTGTAAGTGCATTAAATTGACCTGGACCATACTGCATTATGGCATAAAGTACAGTCTTTAATTTAGCTTGCTAACCTGGCTGTAATCTGATCTGATGTGCTTGGTAAACTGCCATTTCTGTATGAAATATATACAGTCTTAAACTGATTACATAAACCCATATATTGCCAGATTTAAACTGATCTGATTTTATAAGTTTACTTGTCTGTTCTTTATAACATAAGAGTTGAACCTGTGGCTTTAATGACACATATGCTGTACTGTTTTTTTTGTCTCTGTCTGTATTAAGATATTGTTTATGCATTGCAACACTTTAATACAAAGCTCTTAACTAATGACTGCTAAACAAAACAATAACACAAAAACTCATTTGCCAAATCTGTAACTGTAAACCTTTTATTCTGTAAATTAACTTGACTGTCATTTATGATATACCTTACACAACATAAATGTATCTGGTTACCCTTTTATCTAACTGTCCACGCCCAATATGTCCTTCTGAGCACTTTAGCTGTGTCAGTTGAATTGGATTTTTTTTTTTATATCTTTAATCAATAAATCTGCATGTTTGTGTCATAACCAATGCTTTAAAATTTGTACATTTGCACAAACTACTGCATGCAAATTCTTACAAGTGTCATCTGTGTGCATTACTGTACATTCTGTAGCATTTTTATTTTTCCATAAAATCTTGTTACTGAAGTCTAAAGCAACATATAACTCTAATGGCATGTTTATACCTAGTACAGAATGGTTACACATTGAACTGTTAGCTGCTGCAATCTTTGACCCTTTAAATCCTGACAAGACTGCATTTGTGTCCTCTAATAAAAGTCTATTTGTAACTGAAGTTGACTTGCCTGTATTAATCAGTACATCATTTACTAATTTTCCTATAAACACTGAAATATTGTCATTTCTGTTAACCTTAGACAATGACAGATAAATGCTCTGGTTTGGTGCTGGACTGCCACGCCCTTTATAGATAGCTATGGAATGTGTTCTTTCTTTATTTTGCTCTGAAACAGAGCAATTTTATGTTGCACTGAAGTCTGTTTTTTATTTATGTTGGAATTTACTTTACCAAAATCTGCACTCTGATTCCTTTTATTCCACCTCAGTGCAATGTTTGTACTTGCTTCTGAAAATAAGAAACTAGATGAAGTTATGTGAACTTGAGACATTTTGCCTATATGCTATGTACATTGTGTTGACATCTGTATGTTTAATACTGCAACTTAATTCTGAACACAAGAATTTGTGTTATTTAAGTCTGAATCTGTACTGATAGAAACTGATTTATTTTGAAAATGCTTTCCTGTATCCTGCCTCTGTAAGTTTGAAATATTTAACATTCTTAAACTAATAACCTTTAACTTTAAAAGAACATTTCTGGAACAGTTTTGTTAGACTGGTTTACCCAGGTTTTAAATTTAAACCAAAGATTTACTGATGTCCTAACTGTAGAAGTATTACTTGACATATTTATACAACAGGTATGCAAATTACTTTTACTGCTAAATTTAAAATTTTGAGCTGTTAACTAAAAGTGCATATAAAGTCTTACACAACTTTATGATCCTGGAAGAATGTGTCCTCTCATCTGCAGCTTTTTAAATCTTTTTCTGCTTCTTGTCTGTGTGATGTCACATTGGAAACTTGAAATTTTGTGGAGATAGCTGTTAACTGGATAATGTTTTTTATGTTCTGAAGGCGCACTGCTGAAGTTTGTTGATTTGGTGGTGGTCTGCTAAAGTTCTTTGAGGATTTTTCTGAAGTAAACACTGGTGCTGTGCAATTTAACAGCTGCAATTACTGTATGTAGAGGTTGTCTGCCCTGTCCATTTTCTGCATAAAGTTTACATCTGGAAAACTGAAACATTTGCCTTTGTTACTGATAGACTGGAAAAAGTGTCACTGTTAACTGTTAATAAAGTCTTGAAGTTAAGCTGGCTGTTGCACTAAAACTGTACTTGAAAGGGTTACTTAACACAACTGTCTCTGTTGATGTTCTGAAGTGTTCTGAAAGAACACAACTACATGTAGTGCTGATAAGGTTGATTGGAATTAAAACACTCCTGTTCCGTAGTCTTCTCTGTAGAACACATATAGTTGAATGAAACACTGCTATTCTTTAGATTTATCTGTAGAACACACATAGTCTGACTGTTGATGCAAGGTTACTATGCGGTTTTTGGAGTTATTTTAACTGTTTTATCCCATTCACAGTGGCTCACCATTGAAAAAATTAATAAGAACATGGTATACTGGAATTAACTGGAAACAACTGAAATGAGACTGAAACAAAAGTCTTTATTTGTTAATTACCCAAACTCCTGCTGAACAGGTGCCAGTCTTTACTTTATGGACCAAGTCTTATGTACGTTTCAGAATGAATTCTCCAAACACTGTAGTTCATTTATTAAGGCTTTATTAAATGTTCACAGGATCAAAATACTGTCTTCATTAACAGTGCTGCTAAACAATAACAGTCTGTCGAAATGCTGGGACACTGGTTAGTAATAACAGTGTTGCTAAATGTATCCAAAGTTGGTGATATGCACCAATAATCTCATTTAGGGAAACTGTGTGAAATGCATCCTTCTCCAAGCGGGACAGGTTAAATAGCTGTAATTCATGCAATATTTAAAAGGGTTAAATTTCGCTGATATACGTGTCATTAAACCTGACAAGGGGGGTGGTTTGATTTTCATGAATAATGAGGATTACAACAGCAGTATGAGTGCACTTTTGGCCAATGATGCCTATGTTAAAGTTTCCCTAAATGAGATTAATGGTGCATATCAATGAATTAGGGGCTTTATTAATGATTTATTTATTGATGGATGCATTGATATTGATTTATTTAATTATTTTTCCATTTCCCACCCCCTTACTCCTATGATGTTTGGGTTGCCTAAAATCCATAAAAATCTGGATAATCCCCCTTTTCGTCCCATAGTTGATTGCAGACAATCCATTACATATGGGTGTGTGAAATTTATAGATACCAAATTGAAGGAGGCCCTGAAAAATGCAACCCAGATCTGTAAGGATTCATGGGCTTTAGTAAGGGGCGATAAACAATTTGCCTTTTTCTGAGAACTTTAATTTCCTCACAATAGATGTCCATGACTTATACACAGTTATACCTCAGGACATCGGTTGTGAATGGATAAGGGAATTTTTGTTGGAACAATGTACTGATGGTTCATGCATTGACCTAGTGATTTACTTATTGGAATTGGTACTTAATAATAATTATTTTTGTTTGATAAAGAATTTTATCTACAGAAAATGGGTGTTGCCATGGGTTCTCCCTGTGGGGCCACTTTTGCTAACACTGTGATGGCCTATTGGGAAAAACATTTCCTTTTTCAGGATAATGTATTTCAGGAGAGGCCCGCATGGTACACCCATTATTTGGATGACATTTTTATCCTTTGGGAGGGGGATAAAACTTCAGCTAATTTATTTATTGAACACATTACTGAATTTACTAATTTTTTGGAATTTACTTGGGAGTTTCAAACTGATAGAATTTCCTTTTTAGATGTTGAATTGATTAAGGATTCTTCTTTGAACAGGTACACTTCTAAGATTTTTAGAAAGCCAACCTACTCGAACGCCTTCCTTCACTACTCTAGTTGCCATCTATTTCCGCAGAAGAGAGCGGTTGTGAAGGGCCAACTTGTTCAGGCCACAAGGATAGTTTCCTTGGAATGCGATTTTATAGAAGAATGTAACCTGTTGAGAGAAATGTTTATTAAACATGGTTACCCCAGTAAATTAGTAGATGATCTTATTAGGGAAGTTCAGTTTAAAAGATTGAACTGTATTTTTAAACCATTATTGACTTATAGTGATAGGTTTGACATTTCTGGACTAGATGAATTGGATAATACCATTAATACTAACCCTTTGGAAAATAAGGGAAATTAACTTGTAGCAGGTTTTAATATTGTAGCATCTGATTCCAACCAGCTTTATGCTCCTTCTAACTTTGATATGGCTAAACTGAGTTTTATTACCACCTTTTCAGTGGATGCTCCCTTACTTAAATCCATCATATTTAAGATCTGGTGTTTCCTTTTGGATGAAAATTTGGTTAGAAATAGTGTGGGAGACTCCCCCTTTATAGTGTTTAGGAAGGGTAGGAACTTGAAAATGTCTCTTGAGAATAGAGCCTTGAAATATCATTTACCACATTGTGGCATGTTTAAATGTGAGGCTTGTCGTTGGTGTAAATATATCAAAGTTGGCAATTTTTTTGTTATTCGTGACAAAAAATATTACATTAAAGGCAAGTTCAATTGTAACACAAGAGGGGTTGTTTATCTGGGTTCTTGTATGAATTGTCCTGCTTTTTATGTGAGTAGAACAGAAAGACCCCTCAAAAATAGAATTTATGAACATGTGTATGCAATGGAGAAAATTAACTTGAATAATGCTTTTGCCAGACATATTAAATCTTGCCCCACACATAGTTTTGTTTTTCATGCCATTGAAAAAATTGTTGATAATATTAGGGGTGGACCAATGGACTTGAAGCTGGATGAGAAAGAGCTCATATGGCAACTGAAATTGAATGCCTTGGCTCCCCCAGGCTTGAATGATTCTGTTTCTATCAGTAGCATTCTTAAAATAAGAGCTCTTACCAGATGAATATACATATAGTTTTCATAATTATTTATTATGAATTTTATATATATGTACAGTACTTATGTGTTATTATTTGATTTTATTTCAATTTTATTCTATTGTAAATGAATATTATAGTGTTTTATTTTTATATTAGAGTGTATATGGGTTATTATATTTGATAAGGTTATAGCACTTTAAATGGAGGCTTGGTTCTCTTAATTGAGTAGTGATGTCATTATTTGAAAGCTTATATAAGATTTGTAACGTGATTGTTTTGTCTGATGAAGTTTGCTAATATCAGTAAACGAAAGTGCTTGCTTAATCTTTTTGTGATTCAGTGTGGTTCTTACTCCATTTCAAATAGGTTTCAGTTGGTGTTTTTATTTGGTTTGCTCATTTTAAACTAATGCTCTTGCATGGCAGTAGATTAAAAGTAAAATGGAGAGAGATTGTTTGACAAAATAAGACCAGACATACAGCTTTATTTGCAACACATCTTGCTTGTGATCAAAGGTTCTTCTTATATGATTAAATATAGGAGCTACTGAGCTGCTGCCAATAAACTCTGCCACAGAGCAAGAGAGAGGAGGAAATAACTGTCACAAAATACCTATTGGTTAAAAGTTACCAGGCCTGTTACTGGGATGGGCTTACAGTTTCACATACTACTACGTTCACTAAGTAACATCTAATTATAATCTTTGGTGGTAAAAATGTTCCTCTATTTGTCACCAGATGCTAGTACCCATTAATTATGGTGTCATGTTCGAAATTTAGTGAACACTTTAGTAATAGTAACAAATTGGAATCATTGGATTTGGATAATTCTGATTCACATAAAATGGAAACATTGAAAAGAATAGAAGGCTGTGCTTTTTCAAGCAAGAGTAGATCACCGAGGATTTTTCATGGTTAACGAAAACTGATAATCACACGACAAACTGCACACTCTTGTCAAAAGTCCTTTGCTGTCAAATACGAGGGAAAGAAGGCTGATCAACACATGCTGAGTCACCCAAGCACAAGAATGCAGTAATGACACAAAAGCAGTTTCATGCAATTTATGCGTTTTTTTGTTCAAAAATATACTCCAGAAGAAGACAGTGGTATTGCAGCTGAACTAACCACTACGTGTCATGGTGTTATGCATCACCACAGCTACAACTGTGAGGATTGTGGAAACAAGCTTCTGGCAAAACTATTCCCTGATTCAACCATAGCTCTTAAAATTTCATGGGGCCGTAAAAAAGTAAGAAGTTACGTTGAAAACATACCAAGTCCAAAAGCGCAGGAATTTTGTGTCAGTGCTGTTAAATCTGCTCATTATTTTGGAACTCGATCAGATGCTTCAAACAAAGGCAATAAGAAGTTATTTCTGTTAACCATTCACTACTTCTTGAGAACTGAAGGTGTAAAGAATGGACTCATGGATTTTTATCAAGATAATGATGAAAACAATGCAGCAATTGCCAATAGAATTAAAGATATCATTGCAATTAATAGCCTGTGTTTAGATTCGGTCACCTCATACAGTGCAGACAATGCATCTGTAAACTTCAGAAAACATGTATCCTATCAATATTTCAGAAGTTGCATGTTGTGAACAAAAACTTGATTCAAGCAAATTGCAAATGTCATATCCTCAACAACTATGTGAAGTTTGCATTAAAGGCATTCAGTTTTGATATCAAATCATTTATTATCAAAACTTAAATTAATTCTCAATGTCAGCCAAAAAATCTGATGAACTTAAGGAATTATTCAGTCTTTCGCAGATGGAATACTGTGAATTGCTACGCCATGTGCCCAAGCGTTGGGTAAGCCTGCTGCCTGCTATTGACAGATTGTTGTTATGTTGGCCAGCACTCAAGTCTTACTTTTTATCTCAAGGTCAAGAAGAAGTTGTAGCATTGCTATAGAATGGGGTTTCTTGCAACAGTGATAATATACTACCTCAGTGTTCACTCTATCTGATTCACAATGTTATGACTGTTTTTGATGACACCGTCTGACACTTGGAGTTGAATGCAACTAGAGCTGCTAAATTGCATGCTATTATGGAAAATGTGAAGTGCAAGCTGTAACAACGTCAAAGTCACAAACAAATTATATGGTTCTTTGCCCAATTAACTACTACACTCTGATGCTGTGACTGCAGAAATGAAACAAAAATTTGAACAGGATGCAACTAATTTGTTTTATCGCTGTTTGTCATATATGAAATGGTATAACTATGATGAATCCGTTTTCAAGCATTTTACTAGATAATAACATCCAGTGGTAGGCTATGTTGACAATACTTGAATATTAAAGACATAACTGTTGATACTGATAAGCTGTATGAAAAATGTATTCTTCGAAAAGTTAGAATTGACATTGTACAGTCAATGAGACAGGTCAGAGATAGGTAGTTTTTAGTATATTGTCTCCAAATGACATTCAGCTGCTTCATATTATTTCATACGTTCTGTCAATCATGGTCTCAAATGCTTTCCGCGAGAGAGTTTTCAGCATAATGAATGAACTTTGGTCTGATAGCAAAAACAGACTAAACACAGACTTCGTGAAAGCAGAGTTAAATTTCAGCATGTCATGCAGTGATTTCTGTGAGTTTATTGACAGTGATTGTCAACTTTTGAAACCTATCTCTTCTCATCAAAAGTACACATTTAACAACAGTGATTAACAATTATGTATTTGCATGAACACTGGATATTGAATTTAAATCATTTACTGATGATTGATGTTACTTAACACAATTTGGGTTAATCATTAGTATTGACTAGTCAAGAACTGATGTAAGCCTGTAACCTATATAATGTGAAATGTAAGTAATATGTGTTTGTTATACTTGTGCACGATTACTATTTTGTGTAATAATATTTAACTATTCTTGTGTCAATAGCACTATGTCAAACCATCAAAGCTGTCAAAATCATCCGATGTCCTATTCATTCAGTATTTCAATACCCTCTACTTTAATGAGCATAAACAACCTGTGGGGTTCAGTATGACAACTTGACTGGCCATCATGATGAATTGATGATGGCCGTCAAGCATCCATGACTTGCAGATTCCAGAGTTGGCAACCCTAATGCACTCAAGACACTCAGCAACAATTACCGTTATGACTCTGTTATACTACATCTTGGAGTGAATGACTTGAGATGTACCTCTCTGGACTATATAACGAGAGACATGACTGAACTCTCAGATTATATGTCCCAGCCAGGTATGTCCCCAGACCTAAACAGCATTCTACCTTTACCTAGGATGATGTCACAATACAGACAAAAAATTATTGATTTCAATAATTGGCTTATCTTCTACTGTCACTTGAGGTGTTTCCAGTATCTGGCAGCCAGAGAAGACATGGTTGACAGACCACGCTGCTTTGCCAGAGATGACCTTCACCTGTCTTCTCAAGGCTTTCAGACACTAGCAAAGATGCTTGCCTCCCCCATAGTGCCTTTTTTAGGCAATGTTAAAACAACAAAACTTCAGACATAAAGAAATCCACTAGAGATAAACTCAAGGTCATGTTGCTTAATGCTATGAGCCTAAACAGTCAGCTGCACTCCCTGAAAGCACTCCTCACTTTGAAAGATGCTGGCATCTGTGCAGTCTCTGAAACTTGGTTCAAGGCTACAGAGAACAACCCAGATATGCAAGGCTATGATGCCTTTCACAAGTTCAGACCTCAAAATGAGCATAAAAGAACCAATGGTGGAGGTGTACCCATCTTCATTAAATCCAAATACACCTTGAGACTGGTAAAACAGTATGATTCCCTTGAGCAGGTCCAAATAACTATAGGCAAAATGCCCTACCACATCATCACTAGTAAAAGGTCCCCCACTCTGAACCAGGAGAAGCACACTGCCTACCTGGACTTCCTAGAGTTACTCAGTATACAGCCAAATTCCTTGGTCATGGGAGAGTTCAACTATCCTTCCATCAACTGGGTGACTTACACGAACACAGACATGATCGTTGAGGTTCCTGGACTTTGTTAATTAAAATGCCCTGGAGCAGTTGGTCTGCACCCCCACAAGGGGCACAAATGTCCTAGACCTAGTGTGCACCAACATTTGGGGTCACTGAACTACTCCCTGTGCGTTGCCCTCCCTGGTAAGGTTAGATCATAAATCAGTCTTGTCTGAAATAAGGATCAGACCAGACACTCCCACAGGAGCAAAATAACAAAAAACATCTCCAAAGCAAACTATGTCCTACTAAGTGATGGTATAAAAAGTTTCAAAGCCCCTGCTAACACAACCAACAATGACTCCTATGCAGAAGAGTATGCAAATGCCCTATATAGCCACTTAAACAAATTTATTGACTCAGCTGTACCCGACAGGATTAAAACCAGGTCCTCCTGATAAAACAAGCCATCCTGGTGGACTGTAAGTATAAATAAGTTGCATAACAAAAAAGAAACTGATATTTAAAAACAAGTGGAAACTTATTCAACAGAGGAAGAATATCCTCCACAACTTGAGCAAGCAAATCAGATATCTTGTAAAGTCCTCTAAGGCCAGTTACAAGACATAATTAGCATTACTAGCTAAAGACAACCATAACGCATTCTTTAGCTATGTCCAAAAGTTAAAAGGGAATGCCCAGCTGCGTGTGAAACTTATAGTAGATGGTACCACTCACACTGAAACTGAGGAAATTGCCAACCTGCTAGCTGACAGATTTGGCAATAACTTCACCCCCTGTCACCACCAGCCATACCTAAAAGCATTCCTGACACCAGTCTTCTATGAGTATCTCCGAAGAACAGCTCATAGAAGTGCTCTCTAAGGCCAAAAAAACACTGCCTGTATGAGTCCAGATAACATCCCAGGTTGCTTACTAAACAATCTAAAACAAGACTTAGCAGAACCACTCATCACTCTCTTTAACCATAGCCTGAGAACTGGCTTTGTCCTAGCAGAGTGGAGAACAGCAACAGTAATACCCTTGTTCAAAGGGGGTCCATCAACCGACTCAGGAAAATATTGACCCATAAGCCTAACCAGCCTTATCTGCAAGGCCATGGAAAGAATCATCATAGGTTCATAGGTTCATAGGTTCATACTAGGCTATCTGCCCGAGGGCATTTATAAGCCTAGCCCATAGTTTTGTGGCTTATGCCACCCCTTTACTTAGGAGAAACTATGCCCATTATTTTGCTGTGCCTCTGTCGAGCAGTGACACTGAGGTAACCCCTGGGGTGTATCTGCGATCTCCCATCCATTGGTCAAGATTCCTCTTGAACAAGGCCAGCGAGGTGCTCTGCCTCACATAAACCGGGATTTTGTTCCACAGCATAGGGAGTCTTTGGGTGATGAATCTATCCCTCCAGCACGTCCTATTAATAACCGTGTCGAGGTTTAAGTCTCCCGCCCTTGTGGCTCTGAGGGATCTAGATTTTTTGAGATGAAGCATGTTCATCAAATCTGGGTTTGACATGGCCTTGTATGTCAGGCATAGGTCACCTCTAAGCAAGCGGTAGGCAACTGAATATAACTGGAGTTCTTTCAGTCGGGCAGCATAAGACAGATTTTTGAGACCCTTTATCCTTTTGGTGAGGAACTTTTGTGGCCTCTCCAGCTGCTGCAAGTGTTGGGTCAGATACATTCCGAATGGGGCATTGTATTCGATCATTGGTCTGATGAGTGATGAGTATAGGGAGACTATGACTTCCCTTGATCTAGATGTGAATCCCTTCATGATAAGGTGGGCAATGTAGAAGGTCTTCCTAACTACTTTAGCAATATGAGTGTCGAATGAAAGGCTACTGTCAACCTGGGTTCCCAGGTCCCTAATAACTTCTTCTGTGTTCAGGGGATTGCCACCTATATGGTAGCTAGGGGTAACCTTATTTTTCCCGAAGGGTATGACTATGCATTTCTTGGCATTTAACTTAAGGCCATGGCTCTGGCACCAGTTATCCATTTCTGTGAGACCCTTCTGAAGGATATCTGTGTCGGATGTGTTTTCATCTACGGCGCCCAGTTTGCAGTCATCTGCAAACTTTGTCAGCCATAACCCTCCTGTGTTTGCTTGTACTTCAGAAAAGTAGATGCCAAACAAGAGTGGGCCCAGGACTGAGCCCTGTGGGACACCACTTGTGACAGGCTTTGAGTCTGACATGGCGCCAGCAACTCTGACCCTGTGGGTTCTGTCACTCAGCCAGTTTGCAACCCATCTTGTAATGTATGGGTTTACATTTAAGTTGATGAGTTTTTCAATGATACCCGAGTGAGGTATTGTATCGAAAGCCTTCGCCAGGTCTAGGTAGGCTGTATGGACTGCCTTTCCCTCGTCAATGGCCTTGGTGACTGTTTCAAAAAAGTCAACCAAGTTTAAAAGGCATGATCTGCCTTTGACAAAGCCAAACTGGGTTGGATCCAAAGTCTGCAATTTCCCTATGTCTTTATTTATGAGATCCATTATGATCCTCTCCATGGCTTTGCAGATAAGGCTTGTCAAGCTAATGGGACGGTAATTTCCAGGGTCGGTAGAGGCACCACCTTTGTGGAGTGGGACCACAGTCGCTGTGCGCCACTCCCTGGGTACGTATCTGGAGGTGAGACTAAGATTAAACAGCTGTCCTAACTGTGGGTTTAATTCCTCATTGAGTTCCTGGAGCACACAGCCGGGGACACCATCAGGTCCCATGGATGCTGTGTTCTTTGCCTTGGAGAGAGCAGTTCTCACCTGGGCGTTAGAGATGTTTGGGGGGCTACAATCATTTGGTATAGATATCTCTCCTTTAAGGGGGGGGGGGAGTTTGCACTGAACCTGTCAGCCAGTATGTTGGCAATGTCTGTAGGATCAGTAATCTTCTCATCATTTTGAACTAATTCTGAGCATATCTGGGAGTTTCCTCCTAGGTTTCTGACATAGCTAAAGAATGCCTTATGGTTGTCTTTAGAGTCCTTAGCTATTTTTTCTCAAAATTAGCTTTGGATGATTTTATGAGAGCTCTTAGCTTTTTACTTATAGTGATCAGCGGTGTCTTACCTTTTAAGGATTTTGCTCTATCTTGTAGTAGCTTTCTCCTTTTGTTGCAGAGTTTGTTTATGGCTGGGGTCCACCAGACTGGATGCTTGCCTTTGGTACAAAGAGTCTTTGTTTTGCTTGGGATTGCCTGATCCATGCAGCCCTGCAGGTGCTGGTAGAAGGCATTTGTAAGTGATTCAGCGGTTTGAGTAATGTTAACCGCCGGCTCAGGGGCCTTAAAGGAGACCACACTAGTCTTTAGAAGTGTGAAGTCAGCTTTCGAGAAGTTCTTTACTGTGGTCTTTTTCATTTCGGGTGGGGGCGGGATGAGGACCTCCAGCGAGATTAGTTTGTGATCAGATCTCACCAGTGAGGGGTATACTTATATATAAGGTACTTATACCTTATATATAAGGTACTTATACCTTGTCAACAAGGGCACAGGCGACCTTCAAACTCTTGATCTGACCCAGTTTGATTTTGTCAAGTGTAGATCCTGCTTATTAAACTTGATGGACTTTTTTGAGAAAGCTACCAAAGTCCTGGATGAGGACAAAGCAGTATATACCACCTACCTTGATTTTGCCAAGACTTCTGACACAATCCCCCACTCAGGGATCATTGAGAAACTCTCCCAGCTGAGGATTAACCCATATGTCACTAGATGGGTAGCCAACTGGTTCACCAGTAGAATGTACATTGTCAAAGTTGACAAAGGAACCGACCTCCACCAGTAGACCAGTTACCAGCAGAGTACCACAAGGATCTGTGCTGGGCCCTTTACTGTTTTGAATCTACATGATCCCCCACTCAGGAATCATTGAGAAACTCTCCCAGCTGGGGATTAATCCATATGTCACTAGATGGGTAGCCAACTGGTTCACCAGTAGAATGTACACTGTCAAAGTTGACAAAGGAACCCACCTCCACCAGTAGACCAGTTACCAGCGGGGTACCACAAAGATCTGTGCTGGGCCCTCTACTGTTTGGAATCTATTTCTCTGAAGTCCAGGTAAAGGTAGATGGCATGTGGCTTACCAAGTTTCCAGATGACTGCATACTAGGTGCAGCTGAGTCCCCCAATGATCTAAACATATTACAGAAGGGGCTGATGCAAACAAATGATTGCTGCCAAAGTCACAGACTAAAACTAAATGCAAAAAATGCCTCATTATTCCCTTTGGTAAAGAAGTAGCCCCTGCTAATTATGATATAGATAGCACCCCTCTAAGCTCAAACCTAGTGGTTTGAGACATGGGAAGACAGGTTGATAGCAAAACTTCAATCACCATGTGTCCATAGTGGTAAGGAAAGCTTTCTACATTGCACATCTCATAAATAAGGGCATCACATCAAAGACTAAGGAGGTTATAACTCTGCTGTACTGACTCTTATCAGACAACTAACTGAATACAATGCTCCCTTCTGTGTGTATCTCTGTCTCAGCAGACATCTGCAGTAACTGGAGAGACCACAGAGGTTTCTTAGTAAGAGAATCCAGGGCCTCCAAAACTTGACTTACATGAAAAGACTGAAAGCCCTGTCACTGTACTCTGTATCATACAGGCTGCTGAAAGGGGACCTGTGCCTGGCCCACAGAGCAATCTCTGACTCTGCCGTAATGGAAATGCTGCACATCCACAACTCAAATGGGACAAGAGTCACTCATTACAGGGATTTCAGTGTAGCCTGTGACATTAATAAAACATGTTGGAAAGACAGATATATCTCCCAGAGATTGCCACTCCTTTGAAATAAGCTCCCACTATATGTGAAGCAGAACTACTCAATGACCCTATTTAAACAGAACCTTGGCAACTGGATGGGTGACCATAAATTCACCCCAGGGGTGGTACCTATGTCACTCATGGGCAGAGATAGTTGGTACTGATTATAGAATCACTCTGCTCACAATGACCACCTAACTATAGTTAATTAGGGTACATGGGGTTTTGGGGTCTATATTACGAAAGCGAAAATCTCTAAGCGCGAATACTTAAACATCGACCCTTTTTCGCGAACTGTGAAAATCCCGAACACACTAAATTGCAAACAAAAAAATATCGACCTGTAATAGGCAACCCCACCACCCGCTACATACTACCTACCTAACTATGCACTATCCTTAACCCGTCCCTAACCCTAAGGTCCGTAACTACTGCACACTTCCCCTACACACATACACCCAAACAAAATAAATGAAACACTTACATACATTAAAAAAAAACCCCTACCTCCAACACTATACTAAACCCTACATACACAGCTAACTATGCACTATCCTTAACCCCTCCCTAACCCTAAGGTCCGTAACTACCACACACTTCCCCTACACATATACACCCAAACAAAATAAATAAAACACATGCATACATTTAAAAAAAACCCTACCTCCAACATTATACTAAACCCCACATACACAACTAACTATGCACTATCCTTAACCCCTCCCTAACCCTAAGGTCCGTAACTACCACACACTTCCCCTACACACATACACCCAAACAAAATAAATAAAACACATACATACATTTAAAAAACACCTACTTCTAACACTTCACTAACTCTTATATGCATTACCTATCTATGCACTTACCTTAACCCAAATCCTAACACTAAATTCCTATCTATCGCACACTTACCTTATGGAGCTATACCGCAGATGGGCCAACCAAAACAAATCGACATTTCGAACTTCGCGGTTTTGAACTTCGCGGTTTACATACTTTGCGCAATACAGGTCGACGTCTTCATATTTGCCTAAAGAAATCTTCGCTCTCGTAATAGGAACCTGGGGTTTTTACATGGCTAGGCTTGTAAAGGCCCTGGGACCATTAGCCTAGTAACCTCCCATGAACCCACGAAATATTTATTTATTTTATTTTTATTTATTTCATTTGTTAACCAGGTAGTGTCTGGCTGGGCCAGAAGCCCGTTTTCAGTGGAGTCCTGGGGAGAAAAGCTCCAAGGAAGATTACAATAGAATTCACAAATGACATATGCAAGTTACAATAATTATAGGACATATATAGGAATACAAATTACAAGTTCTTACAGTAGTGTTAAAAAAATCAGGAGTGACAAAGTTAGACATACTGAAAAAATATTAAGCAGTTTTAAGCAATTGTCAAACATTACAAACAATATCAGTTTTCCGTATATCATTCTTTTCTAAAATTCTTTTGGGAGAATGATTCAAAAAAGCCAAGAGATGCTGAGAAAGGAAGGTAGAAGGAGGATATAGATATCTGTGGGTAGAGGTGTTTAGCCTGGGTTAGTACAGGAGCAGAGCCTATGTTTAAAGAAATGTTCTTTTAGGGTCTGTTTAAATGCTAGTGTGTTATTGATGATGAGAATATGTTGTGGAAGAGAGTTCCATTTCTTGGCTATGGCATGGGAGAACAGGGAGATGTCATAAATGAGTAAGGCATAAATCCCTACGTCACTCGATGGGTTGCCAACTGGCTTACTGACAGAACCCAGACTGTAAAAGTAGCCGACTCCAAATCCAGCTCCAGACAAGTGACAAGTGGAGTACCTCAGGGTTCAGTCCTGGGACCGCTCTTATTTGGCATCTACTTCTCTAAAGTACAGGCCAACACTAAGGGACTCTGGCTAACAAAGTTCGCAGATGACTGCAAACTGGGAGCCATTATTGAATCCCCAAATGATGTGGATATTCTACAAAAGGGCCTTACAGAAACAGATGCTTGGTGCCAGAGCTATGGGCGCAAGCTTAATGCCAAGAAATGTATAGTTATCCCCTTTGGAAAAAACATGTACCAAAGAATTACCACATAGGTGGCAGTACACTAAACATCAAAAGTGTGATGAGAGACTTAGGGACACAGGTGGACAGTGGTCTCACTTTCGATAACCACATTGCCACAACAGTCAGGAAATCCTTCTATGTGGCACACCTCATCACTAAGGGCTTTTCATCCAGAAAAAAGGAGGTCATTGTCCCACTGTACTCATCCCTCATTAGACCCATTAAAGAGTATAATGCCCCATTTGGTATGTACCTCACAAGACATCTGCAACAGCTGGAAAGGCCACAGAAATACATCACTAAAAGAATCACAGGCCTAAAGCAGATGCCATATGCTGACCATCTTAAAAAACTCCAGCTATACTGTGTGGCATATCGTCTACTCAGAGGCGATCTCTGCTTAACATACAAGGCATGTCAAACCCTGAGCTGTTGGACATGCTCCACTTAAAGAAATCCCAATCCCTCAGAGCCACACACTCCAGGGATCTAAACCTTGTCATCACAATGAACAAAACATGCTGGAGTGATAGGTTCCTGACCCAGAGACTCCCCATATGCTGAAATAGACTGCCCCATACATTTCAAGCAGAGCGCCTCATTGGCCCTCTTCAAAAGGAACCTTGATGATTGGATGGGAGATAGGAAATTCACCCCGGAGATCATGTCAGTCACCCTGCTAGACAGGGGGCCAGAGAAGTAAATATTGTGGGAAGAAATATCCAGGGAATTGTTATGGCTAGGCTTGTATAGGCCCTAGGGCCGATAGCCTAGTATCAACCTATGAACCTATGAACCTATAAGCGTTTTGGGCTTTACTAACTTTTAACAATATTTTGTCAGCAGATCTAAGGGATGTTAGGTTACTATAGAGCTGGACTAGATCTGATAGAGTTGGGCAGTTGTCAGGTTTGTGTAGGATTGTATGGGCGGTTAGTAGCTGTGTCAGGGTGAGGAGATGAGGGAGCTCTAGCCCGTTTAGCTGAATTAATGCAGTACAGTGGTGAGATCTTTGAGACTGATTTGTAGCGAATTTGGCAATTTTGTTATAGAAAGATTCAAGGTTATTTAGGTCAGATTTGCGAAGGCTGGTAAATATTTGAGAGCAATACAGAAGGGAAGATAATAGATGGGTACGAGCAGTAGTGAGTCTGGCTTGGTCAGTGAGAAATGTTTTTGCTCTGTAGAATGAACCCAATTTGCCATGCACCTTTTTAATGGTTAGAGCAAGGTGTTTATCAGACCTAAATCTGCTATCAATTGTAACACCAAGACGTTTTGTATGTTCTACTGGCTCTATTATAGTACCATTGGAAGAGGAAATATAGATAGGAGGTAGATTCTTATATGTTGGGTTTTTGTGGAAGACCATAAGTTTGTTTTTTTTTGGGGGGGGGGTTAAGTATAAGTTGATGGAGAGTTAGATAGTTTTCTATACTGTGAAGGGCTGCTTGAGTTTTTTCTTGGAGCTCTTTGATAGTAGGGGCATAGCAAATCAGGGAAGCATCATCAGCATATTGTACAATTGAGGCTGGGTTAGCTGCAGTATGAAGGTCATTAGCAAAGATAGTGAATGGTAGTGGACCAAGGATTGAGCCTTGTGGGACCCCAACTCTTATGGGGAGCTGAGTGAAGAGTTTATTTTCCCATTGGGTGGCTTGTTTTCTGCCAGTCAGGTAGCTATGAAACCATTTTAGGGTTTCAGAGCTGCAGTGGTAGATGGCTAGTTTGTGTAGAAGTATTTGATGTGACAGTGTCAAATGCTTTTGACATGTCTAGTAAGGTAGCAGATACTAGTTGTTTTTGTTTTTAAGCTGATATACAGTGTCAGTAAAGCTGATCAGTGCTGTACTGGTACTATGCTTGCACTGGAAGCCGTGTTGTGTTTTGGATAGTAGATTATTGGTCAGGAAATGGTCTCATATCTGTTTCTGTATACATTTTTCTAAGATTTTGGCGAGTGGGGACAGAATGGCTATGGGTCTATAGTTGGATATATCAGTTGAGTGGCCGCCTTTATGTACGGGTATTATGTGGGATATTTTCCAGAGGGATGGTACATACTGTTCTGAGATGGAATGGTTAATTAGAATAGATATAGGGTAAGCTATGGAAGAAGCAGCTAGTTGAAGAAAGTCGTCAGGTAGCTGGTCAGCGGCTAGTGTGCAAGGTTTTAATTTGGTAATAAGAGTTTTAAGATAGTTGGTTTGAATTGGTTTAAGTTGGAGAAGGGTAGAGTTTTTGTCAGGAGTCTGAGATATGGTAGGCGGTGTACTGGGGGTGTTGCTAAGTAGGGAAGTTATTGAGTTAATAAAGTGGGAGTTAAATTAAGAGGCTATGGACTCATTTTGGTTGGTCAGTGTTGGGGCTGGGGTAGTGAGTTTTCCTGAGTTGAAAAAGAGATTAATTGTTTGTCAGAATCTTTTGGGATTGTTCTGGTATTTCAGTTTATTTTGCTTGGAAGTAGGGTTTTTTTTGTCCTGTTTAATTAGTTTTTTTAGTTTGATTTCTAAGTTGCTGGTAGGAGGTTTTCTTTAGTTCTACTACTTTGATAGTGAGACCAGGCTCTGTCTCTTTGCTTTAGTAAGTGAAGTGTATCTTTTGATAGCCAGGGAAACCTGTTAGAGTTGGTGTGTATTTTTCTTATGGGGGCTAGTTCATTGAGTATTTGAAGGAAAGAGGTATTGAAATACTGAACTGCACTATCAAGTGGACGATGTTTCAAAAGTGTCCAATCATGTTATAGAAGTTGAGAGTTAAATAATGATGGAGAGAAATGTTTTTTGTTATGAATGTAGCAAAATGAACTATTGGAGACATTTTGAAAATGCTTTGTAACCAAGTAGGTAGGTTAGGGATTGCTTAGTGTGTCAGGGAGACACCCAGCGTCATATGTAATATTGGGCTTGTTAGTTAAAATCCAGTCTAGAGTGGATTGTCTCTTGGAGTGCTTGTCAATGCATGTTGGGGAGATTAATTCTTTGACAGAAATTAAAAAGATTAATGAAGTTTTTAGGGGTATTAGAAGAGCACGTGGTCCAGTCAAGATTAAAGTCTCCTAATATTATAGTTTTATGGGTGAAGTTTGTAGAGGCCCATTCTAGGATGTTTTCTATATTCTGGAGGTTTTTCCAGGAGGTGGGTAGGTAGTAATAAAGATAACGAACTTGTAGTTATTTAGTTCAAGGCGTGCTATCAAAATTTCAGGGTTAGGAATATCAGGTGGGGTAGTGTTGAGGTGCACCAAATTAAGATTTTCTTTAAATAATATGGCAATCCCACTTCTGCTCTGGGTGTCAAATATGCTAAGTAGGCACTGTTCAAGACCATCTCAGTCTAACCTTCATTGTAGGCATTGTATCATATTACATTCTATCAGTTAGCTCTGTTGTTATCAGTTTTATTTTTATTAATTTTGCATTTGTTAACTAATGTAGAGCACTGAGCCACAATATATTTTTTTCAGACTTGGCCTGGGAGCACTGTCTGGTTAAATTGCTTGCTCATAGTCACACAGTACAGAAATAGAGGCACAGAGAATCAAACCCCAGAGGACAGGTGGTGAGTCATTAACACCTCTGTGCTAACTGTCAGAGGTTCAAGGCAGAGCTTTAAAATGTCATGCATCTGTCCATTTACTTGTGTATCTACATTAAATATCCAGTTAGGAAATTTTATTGCTTGCACCTCGTGAGTAGTATGAGCCCTGACCAAATGTCCTTTCTTATGTTTTTCATAATCCATTCAGTCAGGCTCTTCCATATCCATATCCATTTTCAATGTTTCCCCTGTCAGGAGGGATGACAGAATTCTTGCCCATTTTTCTTGGTTATAATTCACAATGGTGTCATAGTGCTCAAATATCACTAATAAGATTCCAGATCATCTTTCATGGTTAATTTCTACGTAGTAGGTGCAGTCCTGAGGTTGGCAGTGACAAGTGCCAGCACAGTAGCAGTTGCTGCAGTTGTACAACTCGAGCAAGGAGAGGTAGGCATTTCAGTAATTGATCATGCCCCATTGCAATAGTTATGTAGGAATACTGATAGCAATGCAAAGCTGTACCAGTAGACAGTATCCATCCAACACTTTTAGTATATTTTGGCTCAAAGGTCTGACCTAGCCAATAGAAATACTAATGGGTTGTTGAAGCCAAAACCCCAGATGTTTGTTCTGGGGTAATGGTAACATGCTGGTTCTAGTATGCAGTGATGTGTTTTTAAAATGTGCACTGCAGTAAGGATTATGGGAATATTCTCACCATAGTTTGTCAGGCAAATGCAATGCATTGTCTAGATAGCAAGATACTCACTGACAATTATGTTTATACAAAAGGAAGTACCCCAAAGGAATTTTGAAGATACATAGTATCTGAGCTGCAGTGTGTCTTGAAGACCATAAAGGTATGGAGTGTGACAGATAGCTATTTATTTAGTTATTTATTTGGTCGTTCATCCATTCGTTTACTGGATCATTCCAAATTTGCAGAAGCACGTTTTAAGCAAAAGTCTAGGAAGAAATGGTCAGTAGTTCATAGGCATGTAATCCAGGAGACCATTAAGGAGCCCTGTCCAAATTCTCAGTTGCCCCAAAGTACTTTCTGGCTAAATGACATGCTTGGAGTTACAAAGTAGGCAAATGAAGGCTAAGGGAATCAAACCCTGCACTATAGGAAGCAGCTTGTTAACAGCTCAGAGCTTTGCCCTCTATGCCAACTGGCAGAAGTTATAGACAGAATGTACAATACAGTGCAATGAGTATATGTATAACAGGAACAATAATAACAAGGATGAAAAAGTCATGAATAAATCATGATTCAAGCATGATGCAAATGAATGTGCAATGGAGCATCAGGTAATTAAAGATAGGGAATATGGGGTTAGCGAGCGAGAGAGGAAAAGTTAGGTGAGTTGTAGAATCACAAGATTAGGACTGGGGAGAGATATATATAGGTTGAGAGACAGGATAACTGAGCATCTTAGGTCTATCAAGAACAAGGATATGCACAACGCCCTGTTTATCCATAACACCAAATGTGCCAACTTTAGGAGGTTCATTTTTTTTTTGTAATAGACAGGGTGGTGAGGAATGAAAGGGGAGGTGACACAAATTTAGAAGTGGAAGAGAGGGAGGGAGGCAACATGGCAATTAAAGCTAAATGTCACTGTCCCTCCAGGACTAAAGGATAGTGTTTCCTTGGTACCTACATTAAAACAGAGGGCTAACCAAATTTAGTAAAACAGGAGACAATAAAGTAGTTTAGGGTATGAAATGAAAATCAATCAATTATTTTGTTGTTATTAATATAAATCAGAATACATTTAAATGTGAATACATTTTTAACTGAGAATGATGTGTATGAAGTTAAAAGATTATTATTGTTATTCACTTGAAAGTTTAGTTGTCTGGATTAATGTTAAATGAACGTTATTTTGGGATGTTGTCTTTAAAATATTTTAGGGAAGTTTTCTTTTTAAATTAATGGAAGGATATGATTGGTTGCATGTGACCTTCTTGAATGCTTTTTAAGTGTAGCTAAATTGCTGTTTAAAATGACTCTGGTGAAGACTATTGAATAGAAGGCAAAAGCATTTGGTCGTTTCTTATACTAAGCAGTGACCGGTTTTACACGTGGTTGTGACTGTTTCTTATTTTTTATTTTTTATAGTTTATTGGTTTTTGTCAGTTGGCAACTTTTGGAAGTTTTGGTTTAATTTATATCTGGGATAGCACCTATGTCCCTTATGGACAGGGACAGTCTGTAAAATACTCAAGGATTAGGCACAAACCTATCTAATTTTCTTGCCCCTAAGGGACAGATATTGGTTTAAATTGACTTATATTGGCTTAGCTTGTAAGGGCTTAGCCTAATAATCTCCTATGAATCTATGAATCTATGACAATGGTGCTTGTAGTATAAGGTAGGTGAAGTGTACTATTTTATTTTCTGTTTTTTGTAATGTGTGTATTTGGGGGAGTAAATGTAGGGAGATAATTGGAACAGTGTATTAAAGCTTAGGTGACATAACATTGATTGCAGTGGCTTGTTTAGCTTATTTTGAGCATAAATGTGAGATCTTATAAGCTAAATTCACTTGGTGCAACACTTAATTCTATGGGAGTCAGAAAGGCTTATCTTAATAAAGAAACCTTAAGTACAACAGTATCTGTAGTGCTGTAAAGCAGGCATCACTCTCCTGCTTCTGTTTTCTGTTGGCATTAGTTATATCACAGACAGCAATCTTGCAGGCAAAGCTGCATGCAAATGTGGCAGCCCAGAGGAATGGCTAATGATGATTATCCATGTACTGTCCCCCAAAAATAACACTGGCAACAGATTTAAAAAGGATTTGAGAAAGTTGTTTACAGGGTAAATCTTTATATATCTTCTGGTGATACAGGGGTAGTTTCCTCTCTGCCCTCATTTGCTTTGTATGTGACCTTGAGCAAGTCACTTAACCAGACAATGCTTCCAGGTCAACCCTGAAAAGAGACTATGTCCATTGGATCTGCCTGGTTAACAAATGGGTGTTTATTATTTTTAAAACTAAGGGATGAGTATTGTTAATATCAACCATAGCATGAAATGTGACAAGTTCTTACCTAAAAGACTTTCATGTCTATGGAACAAACTCACCTTGTTAGTTATACTCAGTCCATTAACTCATACCTTCAGTAAGAATTTGGTAAGTACATGGGCATCAGCCTGCTCCTGTACTGGGTCCATGGCATCAAGCTCCACCAATAAGCTTTGAGTTTGTTCGCCAAATCTACAAAATCAGAAAGTTGTGATTCTTGTACCTCATCAAAGTCTGCTCTGCCCTTGTGTATCCATAACAGTTTTATTATTCAGTTTGTGATCACTATATTTGCAACCAGACGAATCCACTATCCCCTCCCAAAACACACCTGTGTTCCCAGAAGTAACGGCTCAGGCATTTCTCATCTGCCTTCTTCACCCATAATGATCCTTGTAGTTCATGAGATAACAATAAAAGTAATGATAATATGAGCAAGGATTCATTCAGAAATAACACACAACCTACAATGGTAGGAATCTAAATATGGATCATTTGGTCACGTTTCAGAAAAATCCTTTTAAGAGTCTTAACTAGGGTAGGGTGAAGGGGGAGGATGCCCTGGGAACAAGATGCAAGGGGCCACGATTGGCAGTTGCCAATGGGGTATGAGTGCAGTACTGACACTCAGTTAAGACTTCACAAGCAATAATGAATGATGAACTGCACTCGTACAGATATTTAGCCGATCAGTTTGCTAATAACTGTAGCAAGAAGCTTAGATAAGCTCTTTGCTACAGTTTAGAATGGAGTTAATTTTTTGGTCCTCAAATTACAGTTTTTTTCCCCTTCAGCTTTAGAAAGACCATTTTTTGTCCTTATTTTTGGGTTGAGGGGGGGCACTAGCATATGACTAGTATGACCCAGCCTTGCCTTCTATACTGCACATCTTCTATGTGCTTTTTCAGTAAATAACACGAATGCCATACTGTGGTCATGCCTGTTACAATTCACCTAGCTACAACTTTGGTCATTTTACAGACACATGTTTTGATTCTGTCTACAGCCAACTCTGTGATCAGAGAAATAGGGAATAGAATGTGCCTAAGAGTGTATCATATTTATATACTTTTCCACATACTTTTTACAGGTTATCATTTTAACCTTTTTCTCTTACTAGTATATGATCTAAGATTTAGCACTGACTCATTTACATCTTTTTCTGAAGGTGTACAACTTCCACATTTGCTCCATTGCTTGGAATGGACACAAACCCTGGCTGGTCTCATGAGCACAGAGTTCAACTTATTTGCATATTTGCCATATTCAGAAACAGGACATGCTTAATCACACACTCTTCTACACTACTGAAAGTATTGCCCAACTAAAATTCTAAAGTATTTAAGACCAGTATGTACAAATAAATATTCTCAATAACTAATGTAAAAGCAAGCATATGAATTTTGGTGGCTGTGATGGTAAATCTCACAAGAAGAGGATTCCAAAGCAGTTCCAATTTGCTGTGACAAACATTTACATATTTAAATTACTAGTCATAAGAGGGAAGATTCTTCTGATGTTTGCTCATTAAGCTATTCATCTCTATTTATGTCTTAGTAAGAAATGGATTAAAAAAATGAGAACCTATGAATAACATGAACCGTAGGCTACTAATGTTTAACACAATGTGCTTGTGATCAACACTTCATATGATGTAGAATAGAAAGATAGCATTCGGTTTTGCAAGAATGCTAGAGCAGTGACACTGTGAAGAAACTGCCAACAGGAAGTACTATGGCTGATAACAAGTTTCTCTGAACCATGGCTTTATACACAGCCCTTATCACATTCTGTCAAGTTCCGTAGTCCAAGCTCATGATACTGGTTATAGCAGTAACAAACATAAGAAGCAACATGTACCTCTCAACTATACAAATTTTGGCAGAATGGTTAGACTTTTGCCTCATATCTTTGGTCTGTTCCTCAGTGAGGATTGAAGCCACTAAATAATGACATACATTTGGGTTTCAGACTTCATATCCTTCAATGCATGCTAATACAACTCCTGTTATTCTAGCATATTTCTAAGTTTATAAGAGCAATATTTAAAATCTGCCTCTATTTTTGCCCCCCTACCATTATTTTAGGCTTTGCCCAGATTTCTTGCATTAATCGGTTGGAAGGTCGGAGGCAACACCTTCAGTCAAAGCCCACAAGTGACTCCTAGCTATACTAACAATAGATATCAGGACATTTATAGTATATTACTTTGTCAGCCCCACTTTACCACCTAAAAATGAGCTCAGCATTCAAAACTAATAGCAGAGTTTTATGACTTCAGCATATTTCAAGTGTTTCTTGAATAAGTCTCTAGACTCATCTGTTAGTGAAATTATTATGCTTTATCTGATCATCTATTTAAAATATTTTTTCAGACTTGAAGGTGATATTTTGCTGACAAGCAGGGGTGTGACAGGTTCAGGGCTAATTTGTAAAAAAAAGTCTGCTTGTTTCTGGAAACTAAATACATATTTAATACAGCTATGGTCGTTCATCAGTTAAATCCAATTATAAGCTCCCATCCCAGGTGCAAAAACAAAAACCTAGCAACAACACATTGCTTTGCTGAATTGCAGAAGCTTATGTTTGACATATACTAATAAAGCTTCTTTTTTTCTGGCTGATACTATCACTGAAGCATGACTCAGATTTGGAACTGTGCAAGTGATTAGTCTTTTGCATGTAACTACTGGCTAGTAGGCACACATATGTCTTTTTAAATGATTTAGTACCTGATATTATTTCAAACATACATTAAGATGGGCATTTGTGCAAACAGCCTGCAACACAGTCCATTATAATATATATAACATATGCATGTGTTTTTGTGTCAGTGTATTAATTTTCTGACACATTCCTTGAATCATGTATTTTTCTGATACGCCTAGTATCATATTAAAAATGCTAGTTACTGTTTTAAACACAAACCACCTTGCACATACTTTTGGTTCCCTTGAAGTAAGTTGTGGCTTCCTTCTCCTTATCTAAACAATGTTTTTCTACAGTCACTGATAAATAAATGATTTGACATGCTGAAACATTACATTCCTCAGTCTTTTTTTCACAAGGCATCATTAACATTCTTTTTCTTTTTTACGCTTTTCCCTCTTGGCAGTTTCTACCATCAAGTCATGCCTCTACTATAATGGTGCTCATTCATCCTACAGAAGTGGAGCCCATCAAATCTGCTGTGTGAGGACTGTCCAGGGGGCTATCGTATAGGCTGACTGGGGAGTTTATGTCTTCACTGACACCCTGGCAAGGAGGACAATATTTATAATGTAACTTCCTTCTCTGGTGGCAATGTGAGCACTTGCTTCACTGCAAGGACAAGCTAGAGCCCTATGTCTGTGCATCTGTGTTCATATTATGCATACCAGCAAGGGCTGCCCATCATCACCAGCTTGAGTGACCTTGTCCATGCCTTTCCTGAACTGGCTGTCTTGCTTCATGCCATGAGTCTACCCTCTGGATTGAAGCAGTAACATTACCCAGTCAGGAGCCATTACCCTCCCTCCCAAGGATGGGTACACCCATCCTCCCTGCCTGTTTAGTCAAGTGGTTTTATCTCCAATAGAAAATGGGTTGCCTGGGCTGTAGGTAGGAAGTTATCCCTATACACAATCAGTGCAGACTAAGGCATCCATAGCATTTCATATGATACAGAGTCACACTGTAACTTCAAATATTATTTTGGATTGTTCTGTTAATCTAGTGACTACTGTAGCATACATACACCATAAGGTCATATACATGTATGAGGACACTTCCCAACTGGGGCACCAGGGGTAACTTGTTCTTTTGGGATGCTGGGATGCACCCCCTTCACTTTTATTTTATTTTGTTAAATAATAAAAAGGGTTGATGACAATGCTGTTGCCAAATAATAGATTTTTTGGCAAAACAAAGGAACTCAAACAAATCTTATTGCACATGCATGCAGTTCCAATGTCCCAGAGTAAAAAAGTCACTGGGCTGTTTTTAAATTAGCTCAGCCTAAACACTTAAAGGTCCCACATAGTGAATACATTGATTACACCATTTGACACCACATCATGCCCTTTTAGCACTGTTGAAACTGTATTTCTGTGGAGGCCAGTGGGGCTTCCAGTGGAAGCAGCCATTTTAAAAGTCTGGTTAACTCTGGTTCTTTTAGGTGACTGATGCCTAACTTACCTGAAGGGAAGTACACTGCTAAATATAATGGTGCAGTTTGTTTTTGTCAATTTACTATATGAAAAGCACATGAAAGAATATGTATTTTATTTCTTAATATCAGTGTTACAAGTGGATAATATGTATTTTTCTTTGTTTTTGTCTTCTCTGCAATTAAGAGAATTCAGTTTGATGACCATCATGAAAAAAAAAACAATAAAAAATGTTAAGCTTTAAGTTCTTACTAGTTTAAGTTTTACATCATATGACTCACTAAAGTGTGGGACTTTACTCCCCTCCGAAAACATGTTTGGATCTATAAATAGGCAGAGTATATGTTTTCTGGTGTAACTGTTTAATTAGTTTGGAATGCTTATTGAATTGCATTTCAGACAAGGTTGTTTCAATGAACCGTGCCTAAACGTTTCAATAGTTACTTTTGGTCAAAGACTAACCCCAGGATTCATTAATCCTCCGTGTAAGACTAGATTAGTCTTACACGGAAGAGCCAGTCTAAGAGTAAGATGGCAGCGCACCATGCATATTAATGAGGGCGCCCTACCTCAACTCTAAGGCTAACATGGAGCATGCACAAGTGCAGGGGGCATGTCAGACTGCCGAGCAGTTCAAAAATCCACGCCCCTGCAAGTCTGACACTCGGGAAATGTCTACTTACATGAGCGAGTCCGCACAAATGTGTACATACCCAGCACTACACTCTCCCACATTCTAAACCCCTGTACAATTATAAAATGTAAACACTTTTTTTTATTATTTCCAATATAGCTGCCCGTATTTGCACGTGTTTGCGTGGGTTTGCCCATTGCTTAGCTACAGTTAGCAGTTTAGACACCGAAGAGGATAATAAGAAACTTATATGCAAGTTAAGTGAAATAGCAATAGTGTAGTGGTAGATCCTTTGCACAAAGAGGAGGCATGCCCGGTTTGAGTCCCACCACTACCAATTCTATTTTCTGTTGGAAATCTGTATATAAAAATAATTCCTTACATTTATCATTCAAATTTTTGTAAAAAGCATTGAAATGGCCTATGTAGTAGTGAACGAATTGTATATATATATATATATATATATATATATATATATATATATATATATATATATATAAATGAAGGTGAAATGGCTATGCATACTGATGGATGCATAAGTAACGTATCTTAAGCAATGTGAAGCACTGCTAAGCAAAGTTTACCAGTATTAAGCATATTTAAATGTAATTGCGTGTAGCTGAGCACTGTGTTAACTAGCGCAATGGCTTTGCATGTAGCTGTGCATCGCACCAACTAGCGCAAACAGAATATGTTTGCGCGGAGTTGCGCTCTGCGCTAACCAGCGCAATGTCGGGCAACATCGAGCAACGTAGAGCAATGTCGGGCAAAGTTGAGCAAAGTCAGCTAAACACAGCCACACCTCCTAGCCGGTCTGGCCAGTAGTAAAATAAAAAGCAATGACAGGGCTCGAACCCGGGATACTGTGCACCATAATCACAGTACTGAACCACTAAGCCATGACAGCATTTCATAACCATGCACTTTCAACACACACATACATATCAATGGAAGTTTACCCATTGCTAAGCAGGTGTGCCTTCAGCTAAGTTTTTTCAAAACTGGCCAATCACAAATAAGTGCGGTAAATGAGGCATATTTAAGCTCCATAGGTGGGAATACTTGCCATAACTGGTTGTAGCTCCCATCTGCAGGCAGCATGGACGGTGCTGGAGAGGGCTCTTGATTTCAAATGCAACGTTGGGGCATTGAGGAGTCAAAAGTAATGGTTTGGCTCCTTGTCCATAATCATGAGGATAGACTCCTGTGGGGCCAGTACCAAGGCACCCAATACAAAGCGGAAGCCTGGAACCATCTAGCTCATGAACTCACCAGTGTCACAGGCGTCTTTCGGACTGGTGAGCAGGTCAGACACCACTACTCAGACCTGAAGAGATGCAAGGAGGATCAACTAGACCAGTGGATCCAGGAGGCCCGTGGGATGGAAAGTGCCCCACTACAGAGTTAGTAGCCATGAAATTAAGTATGTAAGAATTGCTATTCTAGTCTATACTATGGATAGGTATGTCTCAATATCACTTCATTTACTTCACAGCTGCAGGTGTCCATGCTGCGAACCAGCAAGCCTATGCAGATACATATCTAGATAATTATAGGAAAGTAGAGCTGTCAGTGTACCATCTCAGCAGTAGTGTGTCTGAGCAACTCACAAAATATGTAGCAGTAACATCTGCATCCTGGACAGTTTGTATGTCAGATGCAGCTCATGTATATAAAGATCTAACAAAACCCATTTTACAATTTAAGGACAATTGGGTAGTGTAATAATACATGTAGGGGACATATAACTGCAGTTAATAAGAATGTAGTATAAACTAGAAGGATATATAAGTTGTTAATGGAGCTATCTTTTCCACCCTACTGTATGTGCACAAAAAATGAAATTCCACACCTCAGTGGGTATGTCTAATCTCAAAACATTGTTGGTACATATGTCCTATTGGTTTATAAATATCTGCATTTATTTTGATGCATGTGCCATGTTTAAATACCACGATATTGGTGGCCTGTTACCATCAATTAAACCTGCGTGCTGTTGTAATGTCCACTGTTGTTCTATATATGCATGTGTTATGCTTTCTGTTCAACTGTTGGAACTCTGCTGTGTTGGGTTAATGGGAGTACTTCTGCATGCTGTTATAACTAATTGGGAATGCTGTTGATTGTCACTAACCCATATTTTCATTAAATCCTCCAAAACAAAGAACGTATAGGAAGGCCGGTCCCAGCAAACCCACCTGTCCCACCTCAGCTGGCGATGGCACCTGGCACCAGCAGGTCTGGTGCCCAGCCTGGGACCTTCTCCTCCATTGGCCCTGTACCACCTTTGGGTGGAAGCACTGCAGGGGATGGGGCTCATCCCCCCCTTGCAAGCGTGGGCGGAGAAGGGCCACCTATCACCATCTGAACGGTCCGCGCTGTGGTGCATAGAGAGATTGAGCGTTCTGTCGCTGATCCTCTATGCCAGCTTGAGGCACGAGGGCATGACTCATGGGTGTGCCTGCCACTCCTACACCACCCCCAGCACAGTCACCCTCTGAGCTGTGAAGGTGCAGTGGTGACTGCCTATGGGTGGGGATCTCAGTTCCATCTGTGGGCTCATGGGCTTGCGATTTCCAAATATCCTTCCCCGTCAGTGGTGTTCATCCACCACATGTGTCATATTCCACCCCTGTATGCTTCTTGTTTGTCTTGTCTGTTTACCTCCCCAACCTACCTCCCCAAATGTACCTACTTCCCCTACCCCACATTCCACTCTCACCTGAAAAGAAAAAAGGGCAATCTACTCCCAAAAAAAAAATTACACCCCATACATAGCTGCCCATTTTGCACACATGTCCGCTGGACACATAAAATGTAATTTAATTGGCAGTACAACATACTTTGTTGTCCTCACCCCTCTCTCAGGGGTGGAAGATTTCATATTTCCCTCCAAATTTATTGCATATGCACAGCTGTTGCTGTTAAAGAAATGGGCAGCTATGGACCTTCCCTACACCCGTCCTGCACATCCCAAGCTGTTTTCCCTACTGTCTTTCCCTCTTTGTACCCTTTTTTCACCACTTTCCTATCTTCCCATTTTCTTTTCATTCAAAGAAATGAGAGCGGTGGTTAGCAGGAGTAAGCACTTTTAAGCAATAGTTAGTGGGTTTGCGTGAGTGTGCACTTGTTTGTACTTAGCTAAGCATTGTTAACCATCACGCAAACCCACGCAAACCCACTTACAACTGCTTAAAAGTGCCTTAGCCACTCTGTATGTGAGGGCCCTTGCTCTGCTCAGCAGCAAAATAAAACACCTCTGTCAGTCTCAAACCCAGGACCTTGTACACACTACACTGCATGAAGTACCACCAGGCCACAGTAGATATACAACAAGTTGTTGCTAAAATAAATATATCATACATCAGAGTGAGGGAATGTAAAGGAAAAATAGGAATGCCATAACACACAACTTGTTCTGTGGATCTTTACCAGCAGTTGTTGTGGAATTGCATTACATGACTGTGATAAGAGAAGCAGCCATTCTAGCAAGAAATAATGTTACAGCAGCACTTTATACCCCCCACACAGTATCATAGCAGGACAAACACTGGCATATCTGATTAGGGCAGAGGCCATACCTCCCAACTGTGCCTAATTTCCAGGGATGTTCCTGATTTTGAAACAAATGTTAGCTGTGTCCCTCTGAATCCCTCTGAAAAGTACTGACATTGGCCAGAAAGATGGAGAATTACACTTAATGAATAATGACAATAAGTAAGAGTTAGACACTGCTTGTACTTCAGAAAAGGTGTATTAATCCATATGCTCTGGTTCTCTCAAAGTCTCAACTTAATGGCACTAATATTTTAAAGGTGTACCTCACTTTTACCTACTTTTTCCTGAGTCTGTTCAAATATATACCTGAGTGTTTGAGAGGCCTGGCAGAGGCAGAAACACACAGGGATATCAGCCTCTCTGCTATTACACACTGTGCAAATAGCTTTGGAAAAGTTCCAGAATCATACCCTTATGTAGGAGTACAACACTGAAATACAAAAGGATGTAGCCATGTACTGGTAGCAACCAACTGTAACAATGCCATTGTTCCAGTGCTGAAAAGACTGGTGTGGTGAACAGACAAAGAATAACAGGCTAACCTCTGGCTACCATGTGGATAGGTCCATAGTTGGGAGCTACACAGACAGACTACTTGCCTTGATAAACTAACTGGTACACAGCAACCCTTTAAGTCCAGCAAGATACAGTTCACACAATAATACATAATGCTCTCTGTACTTCTGCACCCCTACCCAAATGTAGAATATACCTGTGTGTTCAGGGTCTACCAAGGATGTAGGTAGGCATACTCAGTACTGAAATTTGTCCAGTTCTCTTGAGCAGCCTGTGCTAATGTCAACACTAAAAAAGCACAAACTGTTCAGAAGTGAGTAAATTAGTATTCACAGTATAGCAGTTCACAAACAATTCATGTGCCAAAGGAATACATCTCAATAACTAGTTTTGTATGGCAGTTAATTGTACAATTAGAAAAGAAAGTACGTACTCCCATGTATCTTGGGTTAGCATTTTGAGAGGCGAGTATAATTCTACACTGACAAGTGTGTACTGGAAGCAGCAACATTCAGGTCTGAGTACAACATTTAAATCACTGGCTACACCCCTGGCTTCAGATATAAGAACTATACAAACCTTCTGCCTTAAACAATGATGTCCACAGCAAACAAGCATGATCCCCATCTTGGAAAGCTGAAAGGGCCACGCCTACCAGAGTTAGCAATTTATAGCACTGGGTTGCTATGACAGTGATTTACTGCAATTACCACACAGCAGGCTGCATGCAATTAGCAAATGGTGGCCACCAATTGGTGCAGAGGCCATCACATGCACATGTGCAAATACCTATAAAAGCAGGCTGTAATTGCTGCCAACAAACTCAATTACTCTATTGCAGAGATTGACAGAGAGAGACAGAGAGAGAGAGAGAGACAGCGAAAAGCAAAAGGAAAAAGAAAAAGAAATAATACCAACTCATACAAAGGAAAGGTATGTAACAGATATGTATTTACTGGCATGTAGTAGATGTTTTTGAAGAGTACTCTACATAATGTGAACCATTCATATGTGACAGCAGTACTTATCTATGCACAGATGTCCTGCTTAACTACTGCCATGGACAATTCAGTGTGTACCTGTGGGCAGTGGAACATAACTGTGAAATGTGTAGCTCAGCATTAAATGTCAAACATCTGATCCATGTTATCTGTGTTCTGTACAGTAGTGTGGCCAATGGCTGTTTGGGGGATTAGCGCAAACATTTATGTAAACATGGGTGTGACAGAGTAACACATGCATGATAGTCATATTAAAGTGTAGCTTAGCATTGGCAACTGCTGTACCAGGCTAGTATGCTAATCTAGCATTTGGAGCTATATATACACTTTATAATGTTACTGTCTGTTCACATGTGACACCTGTTCATGTTGCAGCAAGGCCCAGCAGTTCAGCTGTGAGGTCCATGGACTTACAACAGTGTGGACCTTGTGTGTGTATGTCACACACATACGGAGAGATATATATGTGTCATATATATTAACATCTGTATATGTGCATAGAGCAAGGGACATATTGCAACTGTTTGTGAAGGGTGGACATATATATGTTGGCGAAGGTTGTTATGCGCATATTTGTATGTAGGTTTTAGTGTGTGACAAACAAGACAGCATACAGTGCTGGTATATGACATGTGGTGGTTAAACACTGTGGGTGTTTTGTTCAGTTTGCAATGGTGCAGCCAGTGAGGCCTGCTAAAGCTACCTGGGCTGTGAACACTTTCAATGCATTTCTCACAAGACTGTGCGATATTATTACATTACTGTATACCTCACATCCTTTGTATAATTGATATTCCCACCATGAAAGGTGGACTGTATATGTGCCTATATGTATATGTATATGTATATGTATATGTATACCAATGGATGTGTATATGTATGTATATGTATATATATATATATATATATATATATATATATATATATATATATATATATATATATATATATATATATATATATATATATATATATCTATCTATCTATCTATCTATATATATATATATATATATACACACACATACACACACACACACGCACACACAGAGTCATATATACTCATACACACATTCTATGTAAAGTTGACCGTGTGTGATGGTCAGTGTGTTGGTGAATATGTCAAAGATGTGTATTTGTGGGATAGCTTAGTGGGAAACTGTTTCTGTCATGGTATTATGGGCCCTTGCTTTGATCCCCAGCAAAAGCTGTGTATGCTGTTGCTAGGCAGATAAAGCACTATGGCATACAGTCTGATGTAGTCCCTTGGTGTTAACTGGGGTGTGTCATTGGAGGCTAAAGCACTACATGTATGCTTATTGATTGGTACTGATGTTGAATCCAAATCCTGTATGTACTGTAGTACTACGTGAAGCTCTGAGCCTAAACAACAAAGTATGGTGTATATCCACATTGCTTGGAACCACTGTTTTGTGTGGTCCCTGTAGTCATCACAGATTACATTCCTCAAGCTTACGGTTTTGTAAGTACTGACACACGGTACTGTATGGTACACATGTAAAGCTTATCTGGGTTGCCATACCTTTGTGTCTTGTAATTATGTCTGATGTGTATGTGGGTATGCCTGTGACATGTCCTCTGTCATATGTGTGTTACAACATATAACTGCGTATCTAGCAACATTTATAGTTTACTACAGCAGTATGCCACCTATATTCACAATTGTGCACATATTTTGGCCACGGGTTTGCCATCAACAAGTTGAGTGGTATAATGGTAATACTGTAACTGGACCTTACAAACATTGCGATAGAGGACATATTTCTTTATGCATTGGCTTGATCTATATCTGCTGTGGCTAGGTGGTGCATTGTGTTGCATACAGTGTGCCAGGTACTCTTGTATAGTCTTATATAGTGATTTTATTTTGTTGCTGTGCAGAACATGGTTTATTATATAGAGCGTGCCAGGCACTTTCAAGCAGTTGTGGGGTGAGCACTGATAAGTGGTAGTGAAATTGTTTAATCTCAGTCAGCTAATAGGTTGCTATATATGGCAGTTCAGTGGTATTTGTACTGTATAATGTTAAATGTGCCATATGACTTGCTCAGACATATTTTTTTCTTTATGTCTTCCAGGGATCATGGCACACCGTAGAAATCCTAGCTACTGTAGTGCTGAAGATGAAATTCTAACCAGCTGTATGATTCAGCAATACAGCATACTATTCTCCAGAACCAGCCAAGACCAGCAGGAGCGTACTGCAATGTGGCAAGATGTTGTCTGGAGGGTAAACGAGGTAGGCCTGCATAACCGGACATATGAGCAGGTACACCACCACTACAGTGATCTACTTAGACATGTCCATCAGCGTGCTTCTGATGTACAGAGACAACAGCTTGCAACAAGTGGTGGGTTAACATCCATTCCCTCCTCACCAGAGTACAGGAGCTGCTCCTGAGCCTGGTGGCACCTGCCCAACAACAACAACAGCAGCAGACATTTAACATGATGGAGGTTGGAGCCACCCAGCAAGAACACATGGAGCATGCAGGTAACATGGCATATCTGTAGATTACTGTTACCTCTTTTGGTAGATCATGCATATGTGAGATGTGTACTGTGTAGTTAGAAGATGTGGAGCCTGTTGTTGTGCAATACTAATCATTTGGAACATAATCTGTAGGCCTGTGAATGTAAACTGTTGTTCTACTGTAAGATTGCAAAGCCAAAGTAGCAATGCCACAGTTGTCGCCCCTGACTAACTGTCTCATATCTATGTAGGTCCCTCTGGTGTGACAGCAAGGCAGCGGACAGATGCTGGTGAGTATGTTCTACATTTATTATTGCAAATAAAAAGTGCATGTCATAGTTAAGGTGTAGGCCATGTACACATGTAACACACCTACCCATAATGCATGCTGTGCATGTTGGCTGTGAGACCATGCACATCTCACTAACGTGATTAGCTGCCTCAAACACATGCAATACACAGACCATCTCAAACAAATGTGGCTATACTGTAGTGGCCATTGGATAGGCAGAGTCAATACACAACATGCACATAACATACTCAACTATGTCATATACAGAACATGTTAACATGCTACACATGTAGGATTCACAAACCCTCTGTAAAGTCACACTCCAGTATCCCAAATGTCATTCACAAAGCACACATAATATACCGGAGGGGTAGAGGCCTATCATGGGGCAGTGAAACACTCTGCAACACACAACACATTCATGTTAGGGAATGCTCCTTATTGGCCTCCTTACAAACCCATGTAACAACTGGTTGTGAAATGGTGAATTTAGCCATGGTAGTGCAGTTCCGGTACAGCATGATAGGTACTTGTTTGGGACACATTTGTAGCCTTGAGTGACCACATGATGCTTCATGATGATGGCTTATGGTACTACAACCCATCCAGTTATTGTAACCACAGTACTACACATAGCTTTCATTGCTATACACCTCAATGTTGTGTGTGTGCAAACATATGCACCTCTAAACAATATGCATACCAATCACCATTTGCACAACTGACACATATATGTCTTGTGATGCTATTGAGTGGCTAGGTCATATGACACACATTGGGTATGTATGATGTTTAAATTTGCAGTTGCATTTTAGCATGCCATGTTATGGATGCCACTGGCATGTCCACAATATGATCTACACTCACCATAACTACTGTACATTGGGTATGTGGACCAATGGTATTCCATCAGTTATACATGCACCACTGATCATGTGTGTGTATATACACATCATGCATGAGCTAAAACTGTGTCCACAATTATTTGCTAAAGACACAGAGGCTCTAATTAGAATTGGATATCTATGTGACACACAGATACACATCCAGCCATGGTATGTAGACCTGTGAGTGATGGTGCACAGTACATTACAGAGTATTTGAATACTTGCACAGCAATGTTGTGTCCATGTATGCATTGCATTCCAGGGGGAGGCCAATCAATGAACAAGAAAACACATGCATCAAAGCCATGTATACTGTTAGTAACAAGGACTGTCTACACTTGCACTGCATGCTATTGAGCAACACATGTCCTGCATGCTGACATGTGTGATATGACTGTTTTGCTTGTGATACTGTACCCCACCATCAACTGCTATTGAGTATGTTCTGAAATTGCTGGTGGTGTGTGTGTGTGTGTGTGTGTGTGTGTGTGTGTGTGTGTGTGTGTGTGTGTGTGTGTGTGTATGTGAGTCTGTGTGTGTGTCTGTCTGGTTTAGTGAGGAGTGTATTTGTGTGTGTGCATGTGTGCATGTGGTCTGACATCATGTACAGGTCTTAAAGTGTGTTTCCTGTTTTCCTCTCACAGGTGCTGAGGTGGGGCTTGTTCAGTGCAGCAGGGAACCTGATGTCATGGACACAGATAGTGATAATGAGGATAGGTGTGTTGAGGCACAGGCAGGTTTGTCAGGGTCTGTTGTTGGGCCACCAGTTGACAGTACACAAGTCTCCACCCCATCCATGCACACAGTCATACTGCCTATACATCCATCATCACCAATGCCCTTAGCAGAGGGACATTGTACAGTCGGCACTGGCCAGGACAGTGTGGTATCTATGGCACATGCATCAGGACACAGCAGTCATAGCCAGATGTCTGGAATGGTACCACATAGGCAGATCCCCAGGGGTTCTCGTCAGGGCACTGCTGGTCATCATGCCCCTGGCAGACGTGCCACAACACTTACAACCACATGCATGTTCCAGGCTGTCATGGAGGCACAGGCACATATGGAGCAGTACACCAGACAGGGACTAAGGGCACAGAGGGCTCATAATACCTCTGTAAATGACAGTATCCGTGACCTAGCAGGTGCCATATGTAATTACATTGACGTCATTGATAGACATTGGGGTGAG
This sequence comes from Protopterus annectens, assembly GCF_019279795.1. Classification (NCBI taxonomy): domain Eukaryota; kingdom Metazoa; phylum Chordata; order Ceratodontiformes; family Protopteridae; genus Protopterus; species Protopterus annectens. Next base: position 1,263,427,766 of record NC_056743.1, read on the forward strand.
ACATTAGATGTCCTCCACAATGTCATGTCCATGTGTCAGGACAGTCTGGGACAATTGAGACATCAACGTGGACATATGCCAGCAACATCATCAGCTGGCAGTCACAGTGGATGTCCATCAAGTCATAGCTCCTCCCATAGTGCCAGTACCAGTCCCAGCAATGTTGGGGAGGGCTGTCCATAGACCGTCCTAGAAGACCACGTGCATGTGGCTCTGGCCAGTCCCAGCAGAGACCTGGATCCAGTGGACATATGTCAACCTCTGAGGATAGTACCCAGTCTGGATTAGTACCTGATACTGTCTGTAGCACCCCTGCCAGGCACAGGTCCCATATCCTTGGCCAGAGGTGGTGATCTGTAAAGCCTGCCAGGTACAGTCTGTAGCTGTCCCACAAATCCCCGTATATGGCAGCCACATGGTGGAACTGTGTGCATGCAGACACACACACATAAACCAGACACCTAGGGCAAACACATACCCGCACACATTACATCCACATTGGCCCATAACAGTACTCTTGGCCCTCACACACACACACACACACACACACACACACACACACACACACACACACACACACACACACACACGCACACACAGACACACACACACACACACACACACACACACACACACACACACACACACACTCAAACACATGTCGATTGTATGGCTCAATGTAGGCCTCTGGCAAACCAACAACACACCCTGTGCATATGATGAAACCTGTGCCACCTCCTGTCATCTGTAACATTGATGCAGGAACAGGCTAACATGGTGCTGATGCACAGGGTGACTTTATTACAGTATAGCAATGTTTTAATGTGAAGCATGTTGTCAGCAGTAAAGTGTAATGATATCCTTGAAGGTGTAGCTGAGCAGGCATGATGCATTAAAGCTATAATTATCAATGTAGTATTGTTTACACCAGTGTTTATTCCAATTGTGTATTGTATGCCTATGTGCCACATGGCTGATGTGTGTAGTTTTGTCAGCATGTGTTATAGAGTGGACAGTAAGTGTGGGATGTGTGCAGCACAGATTTGCAGGTGTACATTTGTGAACATAGTTGAGGTGCACTGTCTGCATGTACATGCATATTGGACACATGGGCAGGGTGACATGCCCTGCATTAGACAGTGTTAACACTCCATAGTTTCTATTGGTGGCCAGTATGCATTGTACTACACACATTTTGGAACTTGAGTACATGAGTGTGTATGATACGGTTTGACACTGTGCTGTGGGTGATACTGTTGTTACTATCTGTCATTGGTTTGCATTCTGGTAGTATACATAACCTCAACAGCCTGCCCATAAACAATTGTTAGATGATGGCTTGACAACTGACACATAGATGTAGGACACACAGTAATATTTGCAGCCTTCAAGTACTATTCTATGCCAGTAACAAGTGGTATTCACCTGCACTCAGTCCTGGGACCACTCCTGTTTGGCATATAGCTTTCTTAGGTACAAGCAAACAAAGTAGGGATATGTCTGGCCACATTTGGCAATGCATACTGTGGACTTTAATGCATTCTCCAGATGACACACACATCCTCCAAAAGGGTATCATACAGACAGATACCTGGTGTCAAACCCATGCTGTAAAGCTATAAGCCAAATAAAGCATAGTCATCCACTTTTACAAAACATAGTATCCCCAGAGTACCACATAGGTAGTAGCCCCCAAAATGTGGAACAGGTACTGATGTATACATAGAGCCATGTGTTAAGTCATCTCTCCTTTGATAATCACATACCTCTGGCATAAACCCTCACTCACACTATTCAATAGAAACCGTAATGAGTGTATGTGAAACGGATGACGTAGGCCAGAGATCACTGCAGTGGCTAGGCTTGTCACAAGCATAAAGATATGACCTAAGGTCTGGAAGGCGGCAGCACCCTCTGGCAAAAATAACAGATGTGTTTATGGAGAAAGCAGGGTTCCCACCTATAAAATAATTGAGGTCAAATGTATGTATATGTATTTGCCACACAGCTACCTGACATGTGTAATGCACATACTGTTGTCATTGTGATATGTCATACAGTAGTAAAAGCAAAACCCACAACACATTGACACACAAGTGGAGCACACACACAGTCACCAAGTGCAGGATTCAAACTCCTACCTAACTACTTTATGAGATTACAGCAGTACACATTTATACAATGCGCTATATACATTACTGGGAGCTCTCTTTTCCACAGGTATATTTGTAGGATGGTGACATCATCAGACTTGACAAAGATGAGTATACCACTTTTATGGTGTTTCAGTAGTCTTCAAAAAGGTTGCTCCTCTCCATGGAAACACACACACAGTTGGCAAATGCAGGATTCAAATCCCTACCTAACTACTTTATGATAATAGAGCAGTACGCATTTGCACAACGCACTATACACATTAATGGGAGTTCTCCTTTCACCAAGTATATTTGTAGGATGGTGACATCATCAGACTTGACAAAGATGAGTATACCACTTTTAAGGTGTTTCAGTAGTCTTCATAAAGTTTACTCCTCTCCAAGGAGACACACACAATCGCATACAGTTGGCAAATACAGGATTCAAAGCCCTATCTAACTACTCTATGATACTAGAGCAGTATGTATTTATATGGCACGCTATACACATTACTGGAAGTTTTCTTTTCCACAGGTATATTTGTAGGATGGTGACATCATCAGACTTGACAAAGATGAGTATACCACTTTTAAGGCGTTTCAGTAGTCTTCAAAAAGGTTGCTCTTCTCCAAGGAGGCACACACTCTCATACAGTTGGCAAGTGCAGAATTCAAACCCCTACCTAACTACTTTATCATACTAAATCAGTACACATTTACACAACACGTTATACACATTACTGGGAGCTCTCCTTTCCACAGGTATATTTGTAGGATGGTGACATCATCAGACTTGACAAAGATGAGTATACCACTTTTAAGGTGTTTTAGTAGTCTTCAAAAAGGTTGCGGTTCTCCAAGGAGACACACCCACACGTGAAGGATTCAAACCCCTACCTAACTACTTTATGATACTACAGCAGTACACATTTACACAATGTGCTATACACATTACTGGAAGTTCTCCTTTCCACAGGTATATTTGTAGGATGGTGACATCATCAGACTTGACAAAGTTGGTTACATTAGGTGACATTAGGTGGGCTACATAGAAGGAATTTCTAAACACTTTGGCAATGTGATCATCAAAGGAGAGTTTACTATCTACCTGGGTCCCCAGGTCCATAATTACATTCTCCGTACATACTGGATTACCACCTATGTGGTAATTTGCGGGCACTTTGTTTTATCCAAAGGGGATGACTATGCATTTTTTGGCATTCTGCTTGAGGGCATTGTTTTGACACCAGGTATCTGTCTCTGTAAGACCCTTCTGGAGGATGTCTGTGTCAGTCATATAGTTGATTATGGACCACAGTTAGCAGTCATCTGCAAACTTGGTCAGCCATACTCCTCCCGTGCTTGCCTGTACCTCTGAGCAGTATCTACTGAACAGGTGGGGTCCCAGAACCAAGACCTCTGGGATGCCACTTGTGACTGGTTTAGAGTTGGACATGGCACCCGCAACTCTGACCATGTGTGTTTCATCTGTGAGCCAGTTGTCCACCCATCCTGTGACATAGGGGTTATTGTTCAATCTGGTAAGCTTGTCCATGATGCCAGAGTGGGGAATGGTGTCAAAGGCCTTAGTGAGGTCCAGGTGGGTTGTGTGGACTACTTTCACCTCCATCTATGTCCTTGGTAACTGTTTCAAAGAAGTCAACTAGGTTTAGGAGGCAGGATCTGCCTTTAACAAAGCCAAATTGGGTAGAGTCCAGTGTCTGGAGGTTCCCAATGTCTTTGTTTATGGGTTCCATGATAATTTTCTCCATAGCTTTGCAGACCAGGCTGAGTAGGCCTATAGGGCAATAGTTTCCAGGTTCTGTTGTGGCACCACCTTTGTCGAGCTGGATGACTGTTGCTGTATGCCATTCTTTGGGTACATAGCCTGTGGTAAGGTTGAGTCTGGACAGTGAATGTAGGTGAGGGTGTAGTTCCTTTTGGGGCTGGTGTAAGACGCAGCCTGGGACACCATCCAGTCCCATTGATGCTGTGTTTTTAGCTTTGGAGAGGGCTGTTTTTACCTGCATGTCCATGAAGTCTGGGACTCTGCATTCTTCTGGGATGGACACAGGCCCTTTTGGGGGTGGGGGGGTGAAGTTTGCACTGAACTTGTCCACCAGGATGTGGGCAGTATCAGTTGGTTCAGTGCATTTTTTGCCATTTTGCAGTAGCTGACAGCATATTTGAGAGTTGCCACCTAAATGTTTGGTACAGCTAACGGAGGCTTTGTGGTTGTTATTCTTAGATTCCTTGGCAATTTGTCTTTAGAAACTGGCCTTGGATTATTTTATGAGCAATCATTGTTTCTTCCTAATAATGATCAGTGATGCCTTTCCTTTTGTGAAGTTTACTCTATCATGTGTTAGTTTCCTCCTTCTGTTGTATAGCTTATTTATGGGCAATGACCACCAGGTTGGTTTCTTCTTTTTGGAGGAGTGCATCTTGGTTTTATTTGGGATGTCTCAATCCATGCATCCCTGTAGATGCTCATAGAATGCACTTGTAAATGATTCTGCAGATTGTATAGCATTATCCTATAGCAAGGGGGCTTTGGAACTTTCCACTTTGGTCTTGAGAAGTGTGCAGTTTGCTTTTGAAAATTTCTTCACAGTGGTTTCCTTGACTGGGGGAAGGGGGCAGGATGTGGATGTCCAGTGTGATTACTTTATGGTCTGATATTACCAGCGAGGGGTTTATCTCTGGTGTGGAACACTGGTACCCCATGTTGGTGATGATCAGGTCCAGTATGTTGTCGCCTCTAGTGGGCGTGGTGACCAGCTGTTCCAGGGAGTTTGAGTTTTTAAACTCTAGGAAGCATTAGGCAAAGGACATTGTACACGAGTAATTCTCCCAGTCAATGTTTGGGTAGTTGTAATCTCCTCATATAATGGTGTTTGGTAGGACCTTTATATTTTCCAGTGTTCTCAGGAATACTGAGTGAGGTTCCTGAGACAAGGTAGGTGATCTGTAGCAGGCTACAATCTGATAAGCAGCTTTGCCCAATGTTAGTTGCACTTGCATGGTCTCCAAGGCCTCATGCTGTGCCACTAACCTGAAGGTGTGGGTATCCGTAAGGTAAATGGATACACCCCTTCCTTTTGTATTTCACTCTGAGTTTTGGGGCCGAAGATCAGAGGGATTGTGAGTGTTTTACGTGGAGCATGTCCAACAGCTCTGTGTTTGACATAGCTTTGTATGGTAGGCAGAGATCACCTCTGAGTAGGCGATATGCGAGAGAGTACAGCTGGAGCATTTTGAGATGGTCTGTGTATGGCATGTATTTCAGGCCGCTAATCCTCTTTGTGAGGTATTTCTGCAGGCTTTCCAGTTGTTGTAGATGTCTTGTGAGGTACATAACAAAAGGGACGTTGTACTCTATTATGGATCTAGTGAGTGTTGAGTAGAGGGGAACAATGTCCTCTTCTATTCTGCATGAGACACCTTTTGTGATGAGGTGTGCCATGTAGAAGGATTTCTTGACTACTGTGGGGATGTGATTATCACAGGTGTGTCCACTGTCCACCTGTGAACCAAGGTCTCTTATCACACTTTCAGTGTTAAGTATACTATCGCCTATGTTGTAGTTCATGGCTACTGAGTTTTTACTAAAGGGGATGACAATGCACTTTTTGGCACTGAGCTTGAGGCCATGGCTTTGACACCAGGCATCTGTCTTAGTGAAGCCCTTTTGTAGGATGTCCACATCTTTAGTAGTTTCAGTTATGGCTCCTAGTTTGCAGTCATTTGGAAACTTCATTAGCCAGAGACCTTCCATGTTAATGTTTACTTCAGGGAAGTAGATACCAAACAGGACAGGACCCAGGACTGAACCCTCTGGTACTGCACTCATCACTGGTCCAAAGTCGTACTTGGAGTCTGCTACTTTCACAGTGTGTGTTCTGTCCGTGAGCCAGTTGGCAACCCATCTTGTGACATAGCGATTTATACCTAGTTTAGTGGGTTTATCTATAATTCTAGAGTGGGGGATGGTGTTGAAAGCCGTGGCAAGATCTACATAGGCTGTGTGAACCACCTTACCCTCGTCTATGGTTCTGGTGACTGCTTCAATGACGTCGATCAGGTTTAGGAGACATGATCTGCCTTTTACAAACCCAACGTGGTAGTGGTCCAGAGTATGGAGATTACCAATGTCTTTTTTTATAAGTTATATGATGATACATTTCATGGCCTTGCAGAGTAGGCTCATCAGGCTAATGGGAAGCTAGTTCCTGGTTTCTGTGGTGGCTCCCCCCTTGTGTAGTGGGATAACTGTCGCTGTGCGCCATTCAGCAGGCACAAAGCCTGAGGTGAGGCTATGACTAAACATGGTATGTAGGTGTGGTGTCTGTTCGTTCTAAAGTTTGTGTAGAACACAGCCTGGGATGTTATCTGGTCCCATGGATGCTGTGTTCCTGGCTTTGGAGAGTGTTTTTTACCTGTGCAGCCGTGATGACAGCAACTTTGCAGTCTTCCGTTATAGAGATGTGCTCTTTCATGGGTGAGAGGGGGATAAAGTTAGCACTGTTCTATCTGCCAGGATGTTGGCAATATCAGTTGGGTCTGTATATTTAGTGCCATTGTGCTGTAACTCAGAGCAGATCTGAGTGTTGCCATTGAGATTCTTGACATAGCTATAGAATGCTTTGTGGTTGTCTTTAGAATCAGTGTCGATTTTGTTTTTATAACTAGCTTTGGAGGATTTTATCAGGGATCACAGCTTCTTACTGATGTTGACCATGGAGCTCCTCCACTCATGGGATTTTACCCTCTTTTGCAACAGTTTCTTCCATCTGTTGTGCAGTTTGTTTATAGCAGGGGAACACCAGAGTAGCTTCCTTTTCTTGGAGGATAGTGTGTTGGTTCTGTTTGGGATAGCACGATGCATGCAGTCATGTAAGTGCTTATAAAGTGCAATTATGAAGGATTCAGTAGTCATAACTGTATTGTCCATCTGCATGGGTGACCTGCAGTTCAGCACTTCTGTCTTAAGAAGCATGAAGTTGGTTTGGAGACATTTTTTAACATAGTTTCCTTAATGGGGGTGTGGGTCCAGAATGTGGATATGTAGGGTAATTAGCTTATGGTCAGATGGGACCAATGAGGTGCTGAGTTCAGGTGTGGAACACCGGTCATGCAGGACAAGCCAAACCCTGTAACCAACACAAATAACCACAAAGTGAGCTAAATGCTACTCATTGCCAGAAGTCTCAGCCTCCAGATGCACACACTTGAGGCACTTCTCATTATGGAGAATATTGATATTTGTGCAGTAACAGAAACCTAGTTCAAGGCTCCAGACAGCACACCTGCACTACCAGGATACTACTCATTCCATACCTTTCAGCATCAGAACCTGAATCATAGCACATAGGGTGAGGATATATCCATATTCATCAAGGATACCTGCACCTTTCTCTGCATGCTCCCTACAGGATATGTACCCATAGAATGTTGCACAGCAACGTTCTTCACACTCCATAGGGGTGGGGCCACAAAAACCCCTTGGCATTCATGCTCTATGAGCCCGACGAGTGTGTTCTGCAAGGCAATGGAGCCAATCATAATGGAAGTCAACAATACAGAGATTGGGAACCTTCACACAGTTGGGCACACCCAGTTTGGCTTTGTCAAATGCAGACCATGCCTCCTGAACTGGGAGGATTTCTTTGACAGTTACCCAGGATACAGATGATTGAAATGAGCTCAACACAGCCTACCTATACCTTGCTAAGGCCTTTGACACCATTCCTCAGTCAGGTATCATAGATGAACTCACCAACGTGGCCATGAATCCATACATCATAAAATGGATTGCTAACTGGCTCACAGATAGATCCCACACATTGAGTTGCTGGCTACATGTCAGACTCTACACTGGTAACAACTGGTGTCCCCCAGGGTTCAGTTCTGGGGTCACTCCTGTTTGGTATAGACTTCTCAAATGTACATGCCAACACAGGAGGGTTGTGGTTGACTATGTTTTCTGGGAACTGTAAAGTGTTTGCCATAATAGATTCCCCGGAAGACAGACATATTCTCCAGAAGGGACTCTATGAGACAGATGTGTGGTGTCAGAATCATGGCCTCAAGCTCACTGTGGAGGAATGCCTAGTGATCCTCTTTGTTGAAAACAAAATACCCATAAACTACCACATAGGTGTTACCCCCTTAAAAATGACAAGGTGATAAGGGATCTGGGGACACAAGTAGATAGTCATCTTTCCTTTGACAACCATTTTTCCAAAGTGATTGGGAGATCCTATGTGGCCCACCTAATCAACAAAGGGTTTGCATCAGGATCCAAAGAGGTAGTGCTGGCACTCTACTCTTACATCATCAGACCCATCATTGAGTACAGTGCAATTTTGGATGTACTCGACTTAGCATATCCAGCAGCTGTAGAGACCACATAGGTGCCTCACCATGAGGATTACTGGCCTCAAACAGTTGTGTTATGCAACACAACTGGTAAAACTAAATCTATTCTTCGTTGTGTACCGCCTACTCAGAGGCACACTCTGCCTAACATACAGAGCCATGTCCAACACATAACTGTTGAACATGCTCCATCTACAGATAACAACACTGAGTCACCTACACATTCCACGGATATGAACCTCAACACAATGATGAATACAACACGCTGGTGGGATAGAGTACCATCCCAGACACTTGCCTTACTGTGGAACAGAGTCCCAATGTACATCAGACAGAACCCCTTGCTGACACTCTTCAATTGGAACCTTGATGAGTTGATGGGAAACAGACAATTCATGCCAGGCATCACATCAGCAGCCCCACTAGAAAGGGGCTTAGGGTACTAACTATTAGAACTAGGCCTTGGGAGACTACCCAATGGTGTGGTGAAAGCTGCACAACTTGCGTAGGCTGATATATGCCTTCGTGGAGAAAGTCTACTACATACCTATGAACCTATGTGACAGGTACATGTCTACAGATAGTAGATGTGTACTTCATTGTACAATCATGTTGTACAGCAGGCACATGGACCACATACACTGTAATGCTTACAGATACTGGTGGCTGTTATGTACAGTGGGAGAGATGTGCACTTCATGTCTTTCATGTCATTGGGATGTGTGCTGGGTAGGACAGTCCTGGATGGCTCCCTGTAATGGTCACCCTCTTACACACATCTCTGCCCATCCATCTCTGGCTTATTATACTGTGTTCCCCCTCCATATATATATATATATATAGGTACATAGGTAGGAAATACGCTATCTGCCTGAAGGCATATATTAGTATGGCCAGAGTGTGCAGCTATCACCACCCATGGAGTTAGTTCCCTAGGCCTCTGTGTAGTAGAGCTGATGAAGTGATCCATGGTGTGACAGTTCAGTTTCACATACACTCATCAAGGCTCCTCTGGAAGTGTGTCACTGAGGGACTCGGCTTAATGTCAGTTGGGAGTCTGTTCCAAAGCAAGGGAAGTCTGTGAGTTAGTAATGTATCCCTCCAACATGTTCTATTTAACGTTGTGATGATGATATCCCTAGAGCATGTGGTACAGTGAGCTTGGGTTTACTTCAGATAGTGCATGTACATCAGTTCTGCATTGGACATGGACCTGTCTGTTGGGCAGAGATCTCCTGAGTAGACAGTGTGCAACACAGTTAAATTCAGTCTTGCTGCATGGGGCAACTGTTTGAGGCCAGTAATCCTCTTGTTGAGGTACTTCAGTGGTCTTTCCAGCTGCTGAAGGTGCCTAGTCAGATTCATTGCAAGTGTGTTGTGGTACTCTCTGACGGGTCTGATGACTGATGAGTAGAGGGAACCTCCTTTGACCTACATGCAAAGACCTTGGCAGTTTGTGGGAACACATAGCATGATTTTCTAACCACTTTGTGAATGTGTTTCTGGAAGTAGAGATGACTATCCACATGTGTCCGTAGATCCCTTATTATCACCTCCATATTTAGGGTGTTGGCACCTATGTGGTATTTGTATGACTGTAGCTTGAGGCCCTAATTTTGACACCACATCTGTCTGACTGAGACCCTTTTTAAGGATGTCTCTGTTGTCCCAAACATCGATTATGACAACTTTCTTGCAGTCATCCACAAACTTTGCTAAACATAGCCCTCATGTGTTTGTATTTCTGAAAAGTATACACCAGACAGGAGGGGTCCCAGGACTGAGCCATGGGGGAACAGCAGTTGTTACCAGCTTGAACAGGAGACTGCAATTCTAACCTTGTGGGATCTATCTGTGCCCCAGTTGGCAATCCATCAGATGACATACATATTTATGCACAGGTTGTTGATTTTGTGGCTACAACATGTGTCTGGGATGTTGGAAAAGGGCTTTTCAAGGTCTATGTGGGATGTGTGTAGCTAATTTCATTGATGTATGTCCTGGGTGACTGCATTGAAAGCAGTCTAGCAGGTCTGGGAACCATGATCTGCCCCTGACCAAACCAAAATGGGTAGGGTTGGGTGTTTGTAGGCTACCAATAGCTCTGTTTATGAGTTCCATCATGATGGACTCTATGGCCTTGCAGATCAGGCTTATAAGACAATAGTTCCCATGGTCTGTTGTGTACCAACACTTGTGGAGTGTGCCAAACGTTGCTGTAACCCATTCAACAGTTTCATATCCTGTACAGAGGGTGAGTCTCAACAGACTGTTCAGGTGCACGGTCTGTTAGTTTTGGAGTTCGCATATGACACAGTTAAGGAAACCATATCATCCCACAGACGCCGTGTTTTTAGGTTTGGAAAGAGCTGTTTAACCATTGTATATGTGATTTCTGGGTTTTCACAATCTCCAGGTATGATAATGGGCCCTTTTGTCAGTGAGAGGGGGGTAAATATGTATGAACCTGTCTGACAAGATGTTGGCAATGTCAGTCATGTACATGTATTCATTTACAGTTTGCATTGACTCAGAACATATATGAGTTTACATTGATATTTATGACATAGCGAAAGAAAGCTTCATTGTTCTCTATGGACTCTTTGACAATATTTTTGCCAGCACATGGATTGGATCATGTTAGGAGTGCTCATTGTTTATTGATGATACTGATCAGAGATTTATTGATCTTCTTTGAATTTTCACTTTCTTTGAACAACTTAAGTACTTGTAGTACATAGTTTGATTAAGAGAGGAGTCCAATATATTATATGGGTCTGTTTTCATATAACTGTGTGCGCAAGGCAGGATTTGTGAATAGTGACAAGTTTCTGGGGTAAGAACTGCAACTGCCAGATATGTGTGGCCCACTGCAGCACTCAGACATGGTCTAAGTGTGTGAGCATGCCCAGTATGGACATATATACTATATGTGTGTGAAAAATCAAGTTGGTTTTTACTTCAGGGCTCACCTTTGTGTTGTACATTGACAGGAAGAACTCTGTGCCTGCAGGGCTTCCATGATTCACTTTGCATAGACTTATCAACATTTCTACATACAGGGGGGGCAGCTATTATTTGTACATTTCTACCCGGGGGAGCACACCTGATTGTTACTGTGGGTGTACATAGGATGAGGGGTTCACTTGACACTTATACACATTTTCTAGGCTTGCACTGCTATGTTAGGTACTCCATTTCAGTCTGTACTGTTGCCTATTGTACTGGATTGAGGCATACTACTGTACTACAGATCTTAGATTCCAATTTCACGTATATTAGTTTATGACTTCATAGCCTACCCAACCCACATCACACTGCCTGGCCTGCTGTTATGTGTCTGCATAGGCCTGGGGGGAAGTTACTCATATGCCTCTTCAGAGGACATGATACAGCATTTGTTTGTGTTTGCGTTAGTTTACAATTGCTCTGATGTGTCAGTGCCAGTGAAATGCTGTCATGGCTTAGTGGTTCAGTACTGTGACTATAGTGCACAGTATCCTGAGTTCAAGCCCTGTCAATGCTTTTTATTTTCCTGCTGGGCAGACTAGACTGCTTAAGGAACCATAAAGCAGGTGTGAGCGTGCTTACCTGACTTTGCTCAACTTTGCCCGACCTTTCCCGACTTTGCCCAACATTGCCCAACATTGCTCAAAGTTGCCTAACGTTGCGCTAGTTAGCACAGTGCGTATCTCCAAGCAATTGTGTTTAAATATGCTAAATAGTGGTAAAATGTGCTTAGCACTGCTTTATATTGCTTAAAATGTGGCAATCATGCCTCAGGGGGTGCTGCAGGGCTGACTATGTCGGATGCACATAGTACACTCCCTATACATGTTTGAAAACAGGTAGTGTCAAGTTAGGCATCCCTTTTATTGTATGTGCGAGTCAGAGAGAGGTGTCATTTCCAGGGTTCCTACTGAGTCAGTGTATGTGCTATGCATTGCCTCTTTGTCAAGGCCAAGGCATACTGGGCATACCTCCTTCTGCCTACTGGGGCAGGCTCAGGTTGTTCCTCCACTGAGTCACGCTGTGCCTGTGCAGGCCTTGGCAATGGTGGAGGGCTGTTTGGCCCTGCCCCATGCTGTTCCTGCTGCAGCTGTTTTTGCAGGATCATATTGTGTAGTATGGCACATACCATGACAATTTGGGTACATGTAGTTGGTGAGTACTGCAAGGCTCCTCCAGATGTGTCCAGGCACAGGAACCGTGACTTGAGCATCCCAAACACATGCTCAATAATGTTTCTTGTTTGTGCGTGTGCCTCATTATGGAGTTCTTGTTCGGGTGTGTGTGCATTTCTGATGGGTGTCATCAGCCACGGCTCCAGTGCGTATCCAGCATCCCCCACTAGGTAACCTTCAGGCATGTCCCCATTGGCAAATCTCTGGTACACTTCATCAGATGCCAGATGTGGGAATTGTGATAGCTTCCAGGGCAGCCAGCACACACATTCATTATTATGCCCTGAACATTGCACATGACCAGGCAGTTGATGGAGTGGAAGCCCTTGCAGTTGATATAGACCCTACCCCGGTCACTGGGTGGTGCTTTGATGTGTATGTGCATGCAGTCTATTGCACCCACTACCTCAGGGTATTCTGCTATTTGGTGGAAAAGATGCATATTGCTGGCCAGTGCCTCACGGGAATTGGGGAAATATACATGGTCACCGACATGTGCTGACATGGCATCCAGGAACTGGTGCAGTACCCTGGATGCTGATGCCTGTGAAACCCCCATCATATCACCAGTTGGTCTCTGGAAGGTACCTGTAGCTAGAATTCATAGGCCAACACATACCTTGGTATCCACTGGGATGGGTTCCCCTCTGTTGGTTCTGTGTGTGAGGCGTGGCCGACACAGCTCAACAATTTGCTGCAGGAGGTCTCTGTCCACTCTATAGCGCTCCACTATCTCCAGCTCATGTAGCCCCTGGTAGGTTACCCTGGGTCTGTACACTGTTTTCCGTCTCCTCACTGTGGGTTGCTCAGCAGCGTTCACAACATCACCACCTTCAGCATCTTGCACATGTTAGTTTATGTTAGCAATAGTAGCCCCTAACATTTTGTCTGACTTAAGCTTTTTAAGTTTTCACACTTTGTATACTGCAATGTTGCAGAGTTCTTGGGAAAAAACAGGGTAGACTGCTGTTTGCAGAGTTTAAAGTGCTGGGCTGGGCTGGGATAGTCTACTGCCTGTGTAATTGGCTGATTCTGATATATTTCACCTGGCAGCTCTGCTAGTTCTCCTTGGTTAACTTCCTACTACTTCTTTTCCTTCCTTTTTCCTTTCTGTTTCCACAAGGGGCAGCGCCGCACAAACAAGCGCACATGCGCACACACACACGCACACGGTGTAAGCACATTTGCAAGAAATTTCAGATATATCCACAGCGTACACCTTTGGTTTCTGGTTTTCAGCTAGGACAACTATAGACATGCCTCTTGCAATCCTGAGCAACTCAGGGCAAACACAAGCCACTGTGCGCCAATAAGCTTACAGTCTTTCAGACACACCCCCTCATGATGTCACCTATCTTCTAATCTACTACTCCCCTACTCCTACACTTACACTCTAGGGACATGGCTCACATGCCAGGGAAAATTGGGATTCACTATCCTTATCCTCATTTGCATAGGATTGCCTACTAATGCTTGGTTACATCTCTCACACTGAGCTTACTCCCCTTAGCAACCCCTACTCAGTGGCCATGTTGTTTTCCGCCTGCCATTCACCTGCATGACAGAACAAGCTTTTTAGTGAAAATGCCCATTTTAGGCTATTTTTCAATTTTTTTCATTTTATTTGAAGCGCCGCATGTTTGTGCGGTGCTGCGCTACGCTTAAACATCGGAGATCGGGGGAAAAATGGATTTTAAGGATTTGCAACATTTGCAAATGCCAATGGCCTTATATCTGGCCATTGGCATGCTTCCTCAACTAGATGCATCCTTTATTTGGAGCTGTCATAGCTCTATTTAGCTATTTGAAGAACGGTACTCCGTTACCAACAGAGTGCATTTCTACAAATAACACTACTCTTACACGGACAGGTTAGTGTTTCCTGGATCGCAAATTTACCTCATTTGCATAGCTTTCAGCAACAAATGAGGTAATTTGCATAGCATAACCTTGTCCGTGCAAGAGTAGCTTTAGAAGCTCTCATGCACGCCCCTGCCGGCTGTTGCTGGATCGCTCGGCAGACGTATTGGCTGACTGCCATCTTACACTATTCTTAGACTCTATGCAAGCCTTCGTAAATCTGGCCCTAAATCTATATTTTACTAGTGTTTAGGTTCTGGTGGGTTTTTGCTGAAAGACAGTTCACTGCAATGTTTGCTGAATGACAGAATTTTGTTAGCTTTTTTTACAAGTGAAAAGTTGACGGCGTATGTTGATGCCAATGCATTTTTGCTCTAATGTACACCTTGCTACAAATGCCCATGCTATTGAATCAAAACTGAAAAATGCATGTTATATTCCTATTATCTATTTCACCCATTTTAACATTATCAGTCTTTTTTTATCACTTTCTAGGACCTTGCCTGATTAATCCACTACTGACACCCAATTGCCCCTTTTGTTCCAGTGAACATAGGATCCAGGCATTCCTGGGTTGAGACAGAGAGAGACAGACAGATTCCTATGGCAATTGTGTTCTTGCCCAGGAATCCCAATTAGTCCTCCCATTCCCTGGTGAGTCTTCGGTGGTAGGAAGTACTACACCTTCTTTGTCCTGCGTGCAGGCCTACCCTTTCCCCATTGAACCCCTCCCCCCAATCAGTGGCTCACTTGAGCCCACTATTGCTGGTCTCTGAGAGACAGCAGGCCTCTTAAACACTCAATTCACTTCAGCTTTAATGGTATTAAGCACCATGACAGAACTGACTTGCTGACTTGAACTTCCTATTAAGACATACAATTAAATGTTGGAAGAGAGAGAAGAAGAAATCCCTACAAGCATCTCCTGGGAAGCTATAACAGAATCAGAAATACAGATTTTTATTTAACAAGGTAATCATGCTCAGAGCTGACTCTGCCACAAAGTAACATCACCCCATTCTAGTTAACCATATACCTTCAGGTGCTCCCTACAGCACCCCCCCCCCGATCACTACTGCATCTGTGTTGTACTAAACAAAGGATTATGCTTCACAGCACTGACTCTATGTGTTTATTAATTATATAAGAATATAAGATCCAGCTCCAAACATAAAGTGTACTTTAATTTTTTAGACTGTCCTCACCAAAATAGCAGCCATAGATCCACCAGCACTGTAATAGGATGCAACTATGCTATTAAAAATATCTATTCACTTTCTAAAAAGGAAGCATGTTTTCTGAGTGTCAGAATGTTGCATAAGACAAATATATGTTGGTTCAGTCAAAAGGCTATGGAAGATATCATAAAAATGCTATACCGAGAGGGTTAAAAACAGCAAAAAAAGAATCAAATAGCAAAACACTGCAGAGTGCAGAATGATAACATGTTCCATCATGTGTGCACAAAATGATAGAGGCAGGAATTAATTAATGATTCCTCAGAGAAAGTATAGTCAAGAACATTAACCTTATGATCTAAGAGCATAAGGCTGTCTAAGGTAAATCATGCTATGGGTATAGGCAGGTATAGTCAGTGTACTCAAGTGAGTAATTTCTTTTTCTGATTAACTTTCTGAAAAAGTTTGGCTTATAGAGGTCAACGGAATGTGTACACCTCTCTAAACTAATACTTACAACAAAGATTTGTAGTTATTTTATTTTGTTCACAGCAACAGAGCACTGATTAAACTTGAGCATTTCCAGGCTCACCAGCAGTAAAGTCAGATTAAGGGTATAACTAAGTTTTGCATTATAGTGACATAACAAAGTATAGATGTAGTAAATATGCACATATTTACAAGAAGGTTTTAAAAAAGCGTTATCAGGAGCATGGAATGCATAATACAGGTGTTATAGGTGAGGTAAATGTGGTCCAGCCAAAAGAATGGACATAGCATATAGAAGTATGGAGGGAAATTTTATCAGCGAAGAGAGCAGAAGTTGTAGAATACTAAGAGTTACAATAGAAGAGCCAATAACAGGAAACAGGGATATTAGATATATAGTAGGGAATGGATAGAGCAGTTAGGGAAGCAATGGGTATAAGCTTATATATTGGAGAGGTTAGGAGATTAAGCAGCCATTGTTTTCTGGGATGAATATAATAGTACAGCCATGGGAATTATGTGACATGGCCTTTCTGTCATGTGCACTTATATAGTTCAGTTAGGTATTGTTTGAACTGAGCTCTGAGCAAATAAACCTAATAATCTGAAAAAGAACCTATTTTAATTGGTGTAGGGGACAATAGTTGAAAAAGATCCATCTTTCCTTCATTGTCTAAGAATAAACTTTTGAAGAGGTGCACATATCTTAACAAGCGGTGGGGCCAACAATCTAAGGCTCTGAGTACAAAATGAAATATTCTTGTTGCACCCCTAATAGATGAATGACTTGGGTCTAAATAGGAGGCTTGAAACTTAGGATGCAGTAGGACACATGCACTGATGTGTTTACAGTTTATACCTTTCTTTCAAAGTACATGGGAGAGACTACACCTACTGTTCCAATGCTTAAATAAGATAAAGCAGAGATGTTTGTATCAAAAGAGTTTCCAGAGTCACTATTTATTATCAGATGATGAGGACTGTGTAGTATTCCTTGCCAAGCAATGAAGATTTGTTTGCATCCTTGAGAGATTCAGAAAGATTAAGCTGACTCTAGCACAAGTAAAAACAGAAATGGAATTATTTTCCTGAAATTCATAACTGTGACTATGCATCATAGTTTGTTTAGGTACAATGTTTTTCCTACATGGCATCTCTACCTGATATTTGACTACAGGCAATGAATGGACCAGGTATGCCTGGGAGCTTTTTAATATGTAGAAAAAAACAACCAAGGTGTTAGTCTTGTAATATCAGAAGGCTTACTGAATAATATACAGGGATAGAAGACGGGACATAACCTTCACTGAGATCTGTATTCTGATTTTTTTCAGCCCATCTGTTTACCACATGACATACAAATCACTGTAGCTAGCTCATTGGCCTTAAATATCCATTTTTAGAGAATGGATGACCTGTAGATTGCACCTTGATAGGAGAAAGAAGGTTCTTCATCGGGGTGTTAATCTACAGATAATTCCCTCTGAAAAATGAGTTTGCCACTTCACAGCAGTATATCAAGCTGCAGTGGAGCTCAGACTGAAAATAACCTAAAGGCCAGCATTATTTTATGCTCGTTAAGCAGTGCTTTTGTTGTTTAGCGAGTATAAAAGAAAAAAATTAAAATAAAAAAGCAGGTGTGTGCGTGTGTGTGTGTGTGTGTGTGTGTGTGTGTGTGTGTGTGTGTGTGTGTGTGTGTTTATGTCTGTGTGTAAGAAGTGTGTGTATGAGAGTGAGAGATCGCTCAAGCTATTACTTTACACTCAATAAGCAGCACTTTTGCTGTTTAGCCAGTGTAAAAAAAACATATGAAACATAAATAAAGCTAGTGTGTGTATGTGTGTTTATGTTTCTGTGTGTGCGCGTGTGTGCGCGCGTGTGTGTGTGTGTGTGTGTGTGTGTGTGTGTTTGTGTGTGTGTGTGTGTGTCTGTGTGTGTCTGTGTGACAGAGTGATTAATTGAACAGTGGCAGCGATTGAACAATCCCTAGCAGAATCAGTTAAGAGATTTGCATACCTCTCGACCTATTTAAGATATCTGGATAAGCCTAAAATAAACGGGCGACAAAGGCTCAAAGTAGGAACATATTTTAAATGCTGCTGTTAAAAAATGACAAAGTTACTTGAATATTAGGATTTGTGTTAGCATACATTTTCTAAAATAGTGGTGTGTGTGTGTGTGTGTGTGTGTGTGTGTGTGTGTGTGTGTGTGTGTGTGTGAGAGAGAGAGTAAGTGAGTGAGATTATCACTGGCAGCAGCAGCAGTAAAGAGGTTGCATACCTCTGGACTAGGAACAGATTTTAGTTATTGCTCTTATAAAATTACAAACATACTTAAATAAAAGGATTTGTGCTAGCATGAATTTTCTGAAGGAAATAAAAACGTGAAACTCAAATGTATGTCATTATTTAGTAACTTCAATCTCCAATGACACAGCAAACCAAACATTTTAGGAGTAGGGGACCAAAAAATAAAGTAAATACCTGTATATATTTTATTGTTATATTTTGGATGTAAAATGCTTCCTCCAACACCATTAATGTATACTATAGCCAGCTTGAAACATTAGGCAGAGGAACTATTTCTCATCAGAAATATGTAAAATATAATATGGTAATAAAAACATAAGTAAAACAAAACAATTTTACAGACAGACCATTCTCTACTCTCAATAATGCTCTCCAGGGTGTGTGTTGTTATGAAAATAAAGCATTTCTAGGGGTGTACAGCCCTCTGTCTGTGGTGTTGGGCCTCAGAACACCCCTGGGTGGGAGTTATTTCCACAATAACACACACCCTGTTGGACATTATTGCTTGCATAAACTCTCCCTTTTTTCTAATGTACAAAGTACAAATATCCTTATCTTTCAAGAACTATAATTGGCTACCTTTATTGCAGTAATTTTTAAAATAAGAAAGCATATATTTAGCATAATTTCTTCAAGAATGCAGTAAATAACTCAGTCAACAAAATGTAAAGAATAAATAAATACATAAATAAATGTATGCATTTTCTCATAGCATGCATATATTTAAGCTAAGTTTGCCAGCTGCATTATAGTTGTATTTTGATAGTTAATATGCTCACTTTCATGTATGTATAATCTGAAATGATTCAAAAATACAAATGTAATTTTAAATAAATTTACAAATTTAGGCAAACTGAAGTTGCAAAGTCAGAGCATGAACTCTGACCTCTTAGATAAAACACTTTGGGCAGGATTCACGATGGCTTGCACGGAGTCTAAGAGTCGTGTAAGACTCCATGCAGCCATCGCGATCCAGGAACAGCCCGAAATCCCGTGTAAGAGACCAGCTAAAATGACTCTTACACAGGCAGGGCGTGGATATGCTAATCACCTCACTTGCAGCCGAAAGGCATGCAAATGAGGTAGATTAGCGATCCACGAAGCTGAAACCAGCCCGTGTAAGAGTCGTGTTAGGTGCAGAAATGTACTCAGTTGACAACTGAGTACGTTACTGCAAATAACACAACGGAGCCATGACAGCTCCAAATAAAGTGTGCATATGTTGCAGTCAGCATGCCAATGGCCAAATATGTGGCCATTGGCACGGTAACCTGATGCAAACATGAAATAAAATACTTTTTTTTTTCTGCGATTGGCGATGTTTAAATGCAGCGCAGCCCCACGCAAATGGGCTGCGTTATATAAAACATAAAAATAAAGGTTTGAAACCCACAAATGTGGGTTTTATGTAATGCATGGATTTGCAATGCAGGGACTAGCGGACCAAAAACAACATGGCCACTGTCTAGTGGTTACTAAGGGGGGAAGCTGAGTGTAAGACATGTAACTAAGCATTAGTAGGCAATCCTATGTAAATGAGTGGTAGGATAGTGAATCACACTGTCACATAGCAAATGAGCACATTCCGTGTAGTGTAAGAGTTAGATAAGGGGGAGTAACAGAGTAGGAGATAGGTGACATCACAGGGGGGAATGTCAGGAAGAAATCAAGCTCATTGGAGCAAAGTGGTATGTGAAAGATGTCAATCACACAGCATAAAAAGAGGAATGTCAACAGATAAGCATGGGAAAGTCAAGAAATGGAAGGTGTACACTGTGGCCAACACCAAAGTTTCTTGCTGTGCGTGCATGCGTGCGTGTGCCCGCTGGGAGCCGCGAGTAAGACAGAGTGTGCGCGTGTAAGGCAGAGTAAGCATGTAGGAGCCTGTTTAAAGATCTGTAAACCTGTTTGTGCTGGTGTGCACGCGTTTTAACCCAAATAAGCAGATTCTAGTCCGTGTAAGCATGTGAGCGCGCGTGGTAGCCGCTGTGAGCGTGTTTTCGCTGGTATGCACGCTGCTCCCCCCTGAGGAAACAGAGAGGAAAAAGGAAGCAGAAGAAATAGTAGGAAACTAGCAGGGAATACTGGTAGAGCTAGCAGGTGAAAACAATTAGAAGCAGGCAATTACACAGGCAGAATACTAGCCCAGCCCAGCACTTAAAACACTGCAAACAGCATTGCAGTATGTTTCTCTCAAGAGACACTGCAAGACAGGAGTAAGCTAGTAGAAGTGAAAAACTGAAAAAGCTGCACTCAGACCAAACATGCTAGGGGCTGCCATAGCTGTTATAAGTAGACATAGGAGACTTGCTGAGGGTGGTGACAATGCAAATGCTGCCAGACAACCCACAGTGAGGAGACGGAGAAGAGTGTACAGGCCCAGAGTCACCAACTAGGGGTTACATGAACTGGAGATAGTGGAGCGCTATAGAGTGGACAGAGACCTCCTGCAGCAAATTGTTGAGCTGTGCAGGCCACGCCTCACACACAGAACCAACAGAGGGGAACCCATCCCAGTGGAAACCAAGGTATGTGTTGGCCTAAGAATACTAGCAACAGGTACCTTCCAGAGACCAACTGGTGATATGATGGGGATATCACAGGCATCAGCCTCCAGGGTACTGCACCAGTTCCTGGATGCCATGTCAGCACATGTTGGTGAGCATGTATATTTCCCCAATGCCCGTGAGGTATTGGCCAGCAATATGCATCTCTTCCAGCAAATAGCGGAATACTCTGAGGTAGTGGGTGCAATAGACTGCACGCACATACGCATCAAAGCACCAGCCGGTGAGCGGGGTAGGGCCTACATTAACCGCAAGGGCTTCCCCTCCATCAACTGCCAGGTCATGTGTGATGCCCAGGGCATAATAATGAATGTGTGTGCTGGCTGCCCTGGGAGCTACCATGATTCCCATATCTGACATTTGACGCAGATGTACCAGACATTTGCCAATGGGGACATCCCACATGGTCACCTAGTGGGGGATGCAGGATATGCACTGGAGCCGTGGCTGATGACACCCATCAGAAACTCACACACACCTGAACAGGAACGCCATAATGAGGCACACGCACAAACACTTAATGTAATAGAGCCTGTGTTTGGGCTGCTCAAGTCACTGTTCCACTGCCTGGACATATCTGGTGGAGCCTTGCAGTACTCACCAACTACATGTACCCAAATTGTCATGGCATGTGCTATGCTACATAATATGATTCTGCGAAAACAGCTGCAGCAGGACCAGCATAGGGCCGGGACAAACAGCCCCCCGCCATTGCCAAGGCCATCACAGGCAGAGCGTGACTCAGAGGAGGAACAACCTGAGCCGGCCCCAGTAGGCAGAAGGAGGCGTGCCCAGTATGCCCTGGCCTTGGCAAAGAAGCAACACATAGCACATACACTGGCTCAGTAGGAACCCTGGGAATGATACCCCTCTCTGACTCACTCATATAGTAACAGGGACGCCTAACATGACACAACCTGCTCTCAAACATGTACAGGGAGTGTAGTATGTACATCTGACAGAGGCAGCCCTGCAGCACCACCTGAGGCATGATTGCCATGTGTTAAGCAATGTAACACCATCTAGTATATGCAAACATGAAGACCCTGCCTAACATCTCACCCTCACCAAGCATGATGCCACATTATGAAGACAACAAGATCAAGTACAATAATTGGCTGAGGTATTGCTGTTAGCAAGGGGGAACACATGGCTGACAGCCTGGGCTGACATGCCGAGCAAGACATGATGCCCCACCTGCTAGGGATGGCACGCACCCAGCACACCTGGCTGTGTGGATACTGGCAAAGGCTGTTATCACCCCCACTGTGCCTTGAATAGGTAAGGCTGGAAACACAAACCCACCACCACAGGTAGCACAAGGGATAACAACCTGGACGTAATGCTACCCAATGCCAGAAGTCTAACCTGCAAGGTGCATGCAGACCAAACCTACCACAGCATGGAGAATGGTAATATGTGTTCTGTAACAGAAACCTGGGTCAAGGCCCAGAAGAGCACCCTAATACTACCAGGTTATGCCTCATACCATGCTCTACAACTCCAAAACATGGAACACCCGACAATAAGAGTGTGGCTATCAGTAATTATCAAGTATAACCACACCCCCAGGTTAGTACCACATCAAGAAGCAGCATGGACTATCCACGGGCAAGTAACACTGGCTCAAACTGTGTCCCTGTTTGAAGCCTGCTACAGACCACACTCACAACCCCAGGTACCCCAGCCAGCCTTCCTGAAGACACTTCAGAGTATGAATGTCTCAACAAATACCAAACAAGGCACACACAAAGTATGACATAGGTGGCAATCCATTATGTATGGAAGAAGTAATCAGGGACCTAGGGACACAAGTGGATGGTAACCTGTCATGTGACACTCACATTGCCAAGGTGGCCAGGAAGACCTGCTATATTGCCCACCTTAATATGAAAGGATGCACATGTAGAGCAAGAGAGGTCACTGTGCCCCCATACTCTTCCCTTATCAGGCCCATACGTGACAACAATGCCCCAGTTCGGATGTACCTTACCTTACACCTGCAGCAGTTAGAATGACCCCAAATGTACCTCACCAACAGGATAAAGGGTCCAAACATTGGACATCTGCAGCCTGGCTGAAGAAACCACAGCCCAATTCAGAAGCATACTGCCCAGTCAGAGGTGATGTATGCCTGATGTACAAGGCCATGTCCAATCCAGAATGAATGGACATGCTCCACTGCAGAAACCCCAAATCCAGCAGAGACACCACAGTGAGATATCTGAACCTCCACACATAGATAAATAGGATGTGCTGGAGGGACAGATTCATAACCCAGAGGCTCCTGACACTCTGGAACAGAATCCCAGTCCATGATAGGCTGAGCTCCACACTCAAACTCAACAGGAGACATCTGGTGAAGTGCATGGGAG
Organism: Protopterus annectens; assembly: GCF_019279795.1. Lineage (NCBI taxonomy): Eukaryota > Metazoa > Chordata > Ceratodontiformes > Protopteridae > Protopterus > Protopterus annectens. The sequence goes on from NC_056743.1 coordinate 1,263,451,244, forward strand.
ATAGTAGGTGTACACTGGGGGCCATCCCTGTGTCACATCTAGTAAAGTAAACCCTACATGGGCATAATATGCACATTGCAAGGGGTGTCGAAACTCACACACAGTCTGTCTGTGCTCAAACAAGGCCAGGGCAGATAGCCTAGTATGAACCTATGAACCTATGATGATACAAACTGTGCAGGACACAAAGGATTATCACACAGCTGTCCTACCTGATGGTAGGAACCATGGTGATAATTCACAGATATGCTCTGCAGCACTCTAATATCACAAACAATACACCAAACCTACACACATTGCCAACATCCTACCTAACAGATTCCTTGCAAACTCCCCACCAGCACCTAACTGCCAAATATCTATCCCAGCAGAGTGCTGGCCCCTGACATTGCAGATGCTGAGGTAACAGCCAGCATCCACAAAGCACAGCACACAGCATCAATGGTACCAGATGGTGTCCTGGGTTGTGTCCAACAAGTACTGTAAGAAGAATGGAACAGCAAATAGCAGTACTGCACACTATCAGTCCTACCACAAACTATCACCCCTCAACCCTGACTATCTAGGCTGGCAAAGTAATGGAGAGGATGATCATGGATCCCAGGAATAACGAGATTGGGTACCTACAGACATTGGACCCTACCCAGTATGGCTTTCATAGGGCAGATCCTGCCCCTTAAACATGTCTGACTCATGTGAAACATGCACCAAGGCCATTGATGTGGGGAATGTGGATCACACAGCCTATCTGGACCTTGCTAAACCCTTCCATACAATACCCTAGTTGGTGGTACAGATAAGCTCACCAGCCTAACTATAAACCCCTATGCAAGTAGATGGGTTGCAAACCAGCTCAAGGACAGAACTGACCTGGTCAGACATGCTGCAGCCATGGCAGACTGGAAACCAGGTACAACTGGCATCCCACAAGGCATGGTCCTGAGACCTCTCTTGTATGCTATATATGTCATATAGGTACAGGCTAACATGGAAGGACTCTGAACAGGTTCATAGAGGACTACAAACTGCCCACCATATCGGACCCTCCAGCTGACACAAGCAGCCTACAAAAGGCACACATAGAAACAGACAAGTGGTGCCACAGCCATGTCAACAAGCTAAATGCAGAATAGTGTATAGTCAACCCCTGTGAAAACACAGTACATGGCCAGAAATTACCACATAGGTGTTAACCCAGTAAGTACATCAGGAGCAATAAGAGACCTGGGGACACAAGGTGATAGATATCCTGCATGTGACAACCGTGTGTCTGTAGTGGTTACAGAAACATACCATATACCCACCTAATCATGAAGGTAAGCACAGCTCGGTTAGGGTAGGTCAATGTGCCTCTCCAGTCATCCATCAGCAGCCTCACAATTGTGTACAATGGCCCTTCAGGGATGTACCTTAGCAGACACCTGCAGCATCTGGAAAGACCCCACAAATACCCCACCAGGAGGATCACAGAGCTGTAGCAGATGCCATGTGTCGCCTGATTAAACAAACTGCAGCTCCACACAGTGCCATACCACCTGGCTGGAGGTGAACTGTGCCTGATGTATAGAGCCATGACCAACCTGGTATCAATGTACATTTGGCACCATGTAAACTCTGAATGCTGGTGACCTATGCAGCTGACAGGCCTGAACCCCAGCACAGACATAAACAGGACATGCTGTACCGATTGGTCCATAACCCAGAAGCTCACTCCACTCACGACTAAACTCCCACTACAGGTTATCCAGGGAGTCCCTCATTGACTGTCATCCAGAGGAATCATGATGACTGGATGGGAGATGGTAGGTGTACCCTGGATATCACCTGTATGTCACGGGTAGACAGAGGCACAGCACACTAACCGTGACATATGTCATAGCAAACACCAGTAAATGTGTGTTGAAGGACAAACACTCTCTAACAAGCATTACAAATGGACTAGGGCACATGGCCATTGTTTGTCACTGTCCACACAAGTTGCGGAATACATTAACAATGTCGGACAATCATGTACTATGCTGTCCATATCTGAACAAAATGCAACATGGTCATATCTGCACAACTGGCCCTCAACCAGTCTGGTGTGCTCACTATAAATATTACAAGCAGTGATAGGACTGAAACTGATTATACTGTCCACCACAGTGAAAGTACTGCACCAGTACACTATACGACAATACAACTGTTTGGTCAGTAGGAAAGGATGTTGACAACTGTATGCAAACTATCCCATGGTGACCCTGCAGGCACAGCATAATGCCTGTTAGGTTCAGACGCAAAGCAGTTGGGCAGTAAGAACACAACTTGATGTCCAACACTCAACTGTACATGTGAAATATAGATGGCGTCCACACACAAACACAAATGTGGTGGTCCACAGATCCCAACATAAGGAAAGGTCACACTGGGAATGCTCGCACACTTAGATAAATGAGACGTGTCAGTCAAGAAGCCATATAAACTGCAAACTGGGCATGCTCACACACTTAGGCCATGTCCCAGTTCAGCAGCTGCACACACATATCTGACATTTGTATGTGTTAACACAGGAACCTCCCACAATACAGACATCTGCCCAGTGCACACAGTGAAGTTACAACAGAGACATAAGTAAAGTACTGGATCCCACTCATATGCAAACATCTTCCACAGTACACAAGTTGTTTATAGAGATAGGGAAGGCTATGGCAATAAAGACCCACAAACAGTATATGAGTAACAGATACTTGCATCTGACAGGTAAACATATAGCCATAGAGTGCAATACTAGACTGTTGTCCCTAGGGAATACAGAAGGCTATCCACAGTGTATTTGGCGTCTGCCTCCACAGTACAGTAGGCCACTGTGCCTGTGCAAAGTTAATGCATAGATATGCTCTCCCCTGTACTGATGGATAGTAACAGATGTACATACCTCTTCATACATAATGATGTCAGCACACTATACATATGTCAGGAGCAGAAATTATGCCCAGTAATGTGAATAGTGTGCTCTGCTACTGCGTCTCACACAAGTGATCTAACATAGTTAGGTAGGGGTTTGTATCCTACAAATGTCATGTGTATTTTTGCCACACAGTTTGCCCATGTGTGTGGGGTGTTGTTCCCAATATTGCATGACATACATTATATAAGTAATGTCAATGCACACATGATGTATGTGTGTGCCACCTACACATATGTACCTATGAACTGCAATAGTTCCCATGTCCGAAGCCTGCCTCATGTGAATACATGGAATATGCATCAGACAACTGTATGACTGTGGTGCTCTGTGCAGAGGCTGCATGTGGTATGTGACTATACAGTGTGGGTTGTAGATGGTGTCATCCCACCAGCGAGGGATACATGACTGGTCTGGAGCATATAGTCCACATGTTGGTGATGAACAGGTGCAGCATGTTGTCACCTCTTGTGGGAGTGGTAACACATTGTTCCATAGCAATGCAGGGAATGAATGCTAAGAACCCTTCAGATAGGGTCTTGGAACTAGAGTAATGCTCACACTCTATGTTTGGGTAGTCGCAGTCCACCAATATAATGGTGTTTGTAGAGACTATCATATTCCCAGTGTTGTCAGGAAGGCCAAGTGGGTTTCCTGGGTATGGGAGGGTGGTGTGTGCCAGGCTATGAACCTGAAGGCAGTCTAACCCACTGTTAGTTGCACATGGATAGGCTCTGATGCTTTGTGCTATGCCACCAACCTGGGGGTGTGTGTATCTGAGGTGCCTTTGGATACATCCCCCCTGTTCTGGTTTGGTGCATGTGTAGGGGACGACAAGCATGGTATGAGGAATGACCTGGCAGTGATGGTGTGCACCTGGGAGCCTTGTACCAGGAGTCTGTTACTGCATGGATATTGCTGTACTCCATGCTAAGGACAGTTCCCACTGCATGCATCTTGAGGTTTACACTGCTGCTGTTGAGTAGCATTTCTATTAGTGTCCTAACCCATGTGATACCTGTGTAGGTGGCTATGTAATGTCAGCCTTGCATACAAAGGCACTATGTGTGTAGCAACAGCCTCTGCCAATATACAATGGCCCATGGGTGACAGGCGCAAGCTGTCCCAAGCAAAGCAATGTGGCTTGTCCAGCATGTAATCCCACACTGACAGGCATTGGATCCCCTTTGAATGTCACTGAAACATACGTTAATTGCAGAAACTGATCATCCTGTCTACATATTGTGGCAGCATTCTTGGTGAGGGTAAGATGCTACTCAAGGTCAGGGTCATACCAGCCTATGCCACAAGCTCAGAGAGCCCCTCTATGTCCCCTAACATGTAGTCCAGGGAGGTGCGTCAGAGGTCATACACACTGGCACAGACAATGACTGAGTCATACTTCTACATGCCTTGGAGTGACCGCTATGCTTGTGTTATGTGGTGGATCATAGTGCCCGACAGGCAGCTCAGTGTGACCTTCACCTTATTCAGCCTAGTGAGCAGGACCTCAGTGTACCTGACGATAGAGATACCTCATACAACTGTAGCAGGTGTGTTGTCAAGCCGTATGGCCTGTGACTGTTTGGCACACAGGCTTTGTGAGCTATGTGTTGCATGTGCTCTGCTCTGGCTTAATGTTTGCTTGTGTGTCTGCTTTGCAGGTGTCAGCTGCTCAGGCAGGATGTTATTCCGAGAGTCCAATAATGTACCTGTGTGTTTCTGTGTTTGGATTGTGGTCGTGGCAGGTCTATGGGAGACTGGTACTGTATTCACTGCAGCATCCCACTCCACCTGACAGGGAATGCCAGTGCTGAGCTAAGAGAGCTTAGCCCCCAGTTTGGCTATGTGGTTGCATCTCTCACATGTGTTGTAAGTGTATGGGAAGGGGATTGTCTGTGTACATGAGGCAGCTGTAACATTGCCACATGACTCACAGATTCACCAACTGGACCTGAGAGTAGATCGACAGGTGACCTTTGCACATGCTACCATAGCGTTGTAAATCCCATACTAAGTAACGACACATAGGGCCAATGGGGAACAAGGTACTCAAGGTGACTATGTGAGGGTGTAGTGCTCCTGATTTGTTAGTGTTGGCATATATGAATGCTGTCTTGAGCAAATGCGAGGTAAGTCATATGCAATGTGTTACAGGCAAGCTACATACAAACAGGACAAACAGTGATGTTCTGTCAAGTGAGACATGGACATCAGTACAGTAAGCAATACAGATGTCACTAGGGATCCACAGCAGCACTGTAAATCTGCACTGCAGGTGGAATCAGTGTTTCAGGAACATAACAAGCAAACATGCATACAAACAAAGCTACAGTCAGCAGGCCTGTATGTAGACTATGCTACAACAAACAAGGTGTACGACTTCCAGTAGGTAACAGTGCATATATGCAGGCACTATAAGCCTGTACCCAGACATTCACAGGTCAGACGGGCTGGGTCCAGCCACACCCCCCACAAGTGTATAGACCATGTACCTTCGTAATGTTGAATAACTGGCCTGATACCCAAGTGCTCATACCTGTAATAATACACATGTCAAATAACAGACACTGAGCCCTCACTCAGCAGCTCCAGACTTAGTATGATGTATGCTACCTGTCCTGGCACCACAGTATCCTTGACATGTATGGACACTCTCCCTCCTGTCATAGTTAGTTCTGTGTTTTGGTGCTGTCATGCATGGTATGAGGTGTGACCTTGTAGTGCTAGTGTGCTCTTGTGAGCCTTGAACCTGTTGTGTAGTACTGCACAGATATCAACATCCTCAAACATCCTCATTGCAGAGTCGAGTGTGGACAGCATGCAACTCTCAGTTGACATGACCATCATTGAGTATCAATATGTACATTGTCGTATCCCCTGTGCTACCTATGTAGGTGGCCATCCCTTGACAGCCTCACCACCAGTATGCAAAGATGTGCAGACAGTACACTGTGGTAATTACTATGGATGTACAAAACAATACAATGACATTCATACTGTAACTGCATCAGGCATGCTGGTATATACCCACAATGATATCATTACACTGTACTGTTGTCAACATCATACTATTACAACACTTCTATGTAGTCACCCTGTGCATCAGCACCATGTTAACCTGTTCCTGCACCGATTTTACAGATTGCAGGAGGGGGCACAGTTTCATCATATGCACAGGGTGTGTACCTGGTATGCCTGAGTCTGCCACTGATACAACCAATTGACATGTCTGTGTGTGTGTGTGTTGGTGAGGGACAGCAGTACAAGATGGGGCAATGTTGATGCAGTGTGTGCGTGTATGCGGTAGCCCTAGGTGTTATCACATTGCATGTGTGTATGCATGCACACAGTCCCACCTCATGGCTGCCATATACAGGTGTTTGTGAACGGCCACAGATTGTACCTGCCAGGTCATACAGATCACTGTCTATGCCTGGCAGGGGTGCTACGGACCATATCAGGTACTAAGTCAGACTGGGTGCTGTCATTAGAAGCAGGTGGTTGGTGACTGGAGACAGGTCCCTGTTGGGACTGTCCAGCGCCACGTGCACATGGTCTCCTGGGGCGGTCTGATGACAGCACAGACCCAGCATTGCTGGGGCTGCTGCTGGCGCTATGTGAGCAGCCACAGGCCTGTTGTCATCTGCGACGGCTGCCAGCTGCTGCTGTTGCTGGCATATGGCCAAGTCGATGCCTCAACCATCCACCATTGCCCTGGCTCATGGACATGTAGTTGTGGAACAGATCTAATGTGTCCCCCTCAACATCTGTCAATGACCTCGGTGAAGTTACGGATGGCAGCCGCAACATCACGCATACTGTCACTCATAGCTGTGCGACATGCTCTCAGCTCCCTCAGACCCTGTCTGGTGTAATGTTCCATACATGACTGTGCCTGCATTACAGCCCGAAACATAGCTGAGGTTGAAAGACCTCTGTGGGCACGTCTGAAAGGGGTGGTAAGCCCACGGATGCTCCCACTAGAATCCCTGGACGTTTGCCTGCGTGGTACCATGTCAGGATCCTGGCCATGACTGCTGTGTGGGGATGCATGTGCCACCGATACCACATTACACTGGTCAATGCCCACTGTATCCTGTCCATCACCTAGGGACATTGGTGACAAAGGATGTATTGGCAGGATGATTGTGGGCATTGATGGGGTCGAAAGCTGTGTAGTGTCAATTGGCTGACCAATGACGGACCCTGGCACACCTACCTGTGCCATTACGCAGGTATCATCATTATCACTATCCACAGCAGCTGATTCAGGTTCCCTGCTGCACAACACCAGAGCAGCACCAGAACCTGTGGGAGTAAGACAGAAAACACAGTTTACAATGTGTACACAATGTCATCACTGATACACACATGCACACATGCACACATGCACACATGGGCACATGCACACATGCACAAATGCACACATGCACACATGGGCACATGCACACATGCACACATGCAAACATGCATACATACGCACATGCGCACATGCACACATGCACACATGCACAGATGCACACACCTCAGTATATGAGATATCAACACACAGACACAAACACACCTGCAATCAAACACATAGCACTACTGCTTCAGCCTATTATTACTGTTAGTATCAAGAGTATTGAAGGTAATGGTATTACACACTCACCAGCATGGATAGGCTGCCTTGCTGTTACACCAGAGGGACCTGCAGAAAAGAGACATTTATTGTCAGTGGACACAACTTTGCCATTGATACTGTGGGCATGATACAGTTCAGTAGTGCAACAGTTAGCTTCCACAGGTGTACTGATGATACTGAGAATATCACTCTTGCACAATAATTACCAAGATTACAGCTACAAAACGAGGACACACCTCACACATGCATAACCTAACAGTGTACAGAATGGTCAAGTATACACATGGCATGTTACCTGCACGCTCTGTGTCCTGCTGCTGTGTGGCTCCAGCCTCCATCATTACACATGTATGCTGCTGCTGTTGCTGTTGGGCTGGAACCACAACACTTAGGAGTAGTCCCTCCAGTCTGGTGAGGGGGGGATGTCTAGACACCCCACCACCTGTGGCAAGCTGCTGCCTGTGGATATCCGACGCACGTTCATGGACATTTCTAATTAAATCACTGCAGTGATGGCATACCTGCTCATATGTCCGGTTATGTGTGCCTATGTCATTTACCCAATGGACCAAGTCTTGCTACAGTGCAGCCCTCTCCTGCTGGTTCTGGCTGGTGCGGGAAAAAAGTACTGCGAAATCCCGCACCAGGCTCTGGTGTATCTCTTCCTCCTCTGCAGCGGAGTAGACAGGGTTCTGCTGGTGAACCATAGCCCTGAAAAGGAGAAGGAAAATATGTCAGCAATATCTGTCAGCAAGCTATGGCACACATAATACACATAATGCTCGACTGCAGTGATATAACTTAACCACAATATATAGCATCTGTCTGTCTATTGGGGGATACACATGTAAATGACCAGATATCAGTGCTCATCTGACAACTGTGCAACAGTACCTGGCACACTCCATACGACAGACTAGTATACTGCAGCAGTCAACACACTGGTTCAGGTACAATGCACAACCTCACACTGGGTTTTTTTTTATCAAGGTACTGTATGGGGAACATTATCAGCCCATGCACTGCATACAATGCATGTTACATATTTCACTGGTAATGCACACTACTCTTGCCATAACCCTACCTACACCACAGTGACATACAGGGTAACACAGCACAACATATGGAAATGTAGTATGTGTTGATCGCAATACCTCACACATCTGTCTCTGGCCTCACACCAAGGACACACACTACCATGACAGACAGACAGTCATGGTGAACAATCACACCAATACACAACATGCACCCAGTCACTGGCACACTCATTCCACCTCACATATTTCATTTGCAATGTGTTCATGGGTGTGCATTGTGTCTTAGGTAGGTAGTGTGCTTTTGGCCCTGGGCCTACAGCAGCATACTGTTATGCTACCCTGCCCCTTGTGACACATGTGTTATGATCGTACCTGCTCCTTACAAACAGTTACACAGGGTGACTTATATGGCATATTACCAATCTGCATAACATTCAGCATGGGTATGTCTGACATCTACTCATGGGGAGCCTTGCTTCTTAATTCTGTGTGGTTTACTACAGAGTATGTCGTATCTGTGGGTAGGGTCCTGTGCCTCCACCATGTGCTTTATACTGCAGTGACAAGGACGACAGACATAGGTAATTTGTGTTGTGGATGTTGGAGGTGTTACCATGGTTGTTAGACAACTGTCATGGGTGTGACCGAACTATGTATATCCAGCAGTGGTAACCTCTATGTAGGTAGTCTGTGTGTGCTCTGTGGTCTTGTCAGTCACTCTGCATAGGTATTGTGTTTGAGTGCATTGACACAGTTACTTGCATATGTCTGTGTCCTTCTCCATATCTGTAGCTGTCATGGGAGGTACATACTGTGTAGGACATTGTGGGGTGTGGAGGGGTACAGTGACCTACATGTCCATAGCTGACACACCATGTCCGCTGACACATTCCATGTACAGGTATTACAGGACTAGTGTGCCACTGTGTATATCAATGCAGAGCCTATTGTACACTTGTTGCCCCTGTTCCCCCCTGACACATGCAGTGGTGGGCAGGCATGCACATATGTGGTGGTTACTGGTGTCAGTGTTTTTGAATGGGGTATGGTACTCCAGTATCCACACTGGTGTTCACTCCATGCCTTTGACACCAGGCACCTGTTGCAAGACATCTGCACACATGTGCCTCACACAGTATATATATATATATATATATATATATATATATATATATATATATATATATATATATATATGTGTGTGTGTGTGTGTGTGTATGTATATATTTATATATGTATATATATATATATATATATATATATATATATATATATATGTTTGTATATATGTATATAATATGTATATATAGATGTAGATATATACATATAGATGTGGGGAGAGAGGGGGAGAGAGTGAGAGAGAGACAGAGAGAGAGTGAGAGTGTGGGGGGGTGGGACAGAGAGAGAGAGATAGTCATATACAGACATATCTGTTGTCAGTCAGATCTATCTGTATATGTATATGTATCTACATATATCTATATATGTATGTGTGTATTACATATATCTGTACGTACATATTTTACCAATCTCGATGTCTGTGCAGTAAGTGAAACCTGGTTCAAGGCTCCTGAGAGCACACCAGCAGTACCAGGCTATACGTCGTATCATGCTTTTTTGGCCCCAGGACTCGGGACAAAACAAAAAGGGAGGGGGAGTGTCCATATTCATGAAGGACACCCACACCTCCAGGTTAGTGGCAACACATGAAGCATTAGAGACCATCCAGGTGCAAATAACCATAGGCAAACCTGCTATACAACTGGTAGCATGTTACAGACCACCCTCCCAATCTCAGGAACCACAGTCAGCCTTCCTGAAGACATTGGAGGATATGAATGCCCCACCACACACCATCATATTGGGAGACTTCAACTACCCTAACATACACTGGGTGCATTATTCTAGCCCAAACATCCTAGCCCAAAGGTTCCTGGAATTCACTAAGTCAAATGCAATGGAACAGCTAGTCACCTCTCCCACAAGGGGAGATAATATACTAGACCTGATCATCACAAACATGGGGACAATGTGCTACACACCGGAATTATACCTCTCACTAGTCACATCTGACCACAGACTAATCATCCTGGATATACATATCCCACCTCCCCCAACACAAAAGACTACAGTGGGAAACCTCTCACATGCCAACTTTACACTTCTTAAAACTGAGTTGGTATCCTTTAAGCCCACTGGGCCAGTGGAAACCACATCCCACAATGCAGACACCTTCACATATGCTTTCTACGGACATCTCCAAGAATGCATGGATCATGCAATCCCAAATAAAACCAAGACCCTCTCCACCAAGGGCAGGCGTCCTGTCTGGTGGACCCCAGCCATGAACAAATTGTATAACAACAGGAGGTAGCTACTGCATGGCAGAGCAGAATTCCATAGAGATAAGGCATCTCTGATCAGCACTAGTAGAAAGATACGTTCTGTCGTGCAAACATGCAAGGCCAACAATGAAAGGGAAATCGCTAATGACACTACAGATAACCACAAGGCCTTCTTCTGCTATGTTAGACACCTGGGTGGAAACCCTCAGATATGTTCAAAGTTAGTTCACAGTGACAAAAGCTACACTGAACACACAGATATTGCCAACATTCTGGCAGACAGGTTCAGTGTAGATTTCTCCCCTCCCTCACCCACACATGAGGAATTACTTATCTCAGCTGACCGTAACCGACTTGTCATCTCAGATGTCCAGCTGAGAACCACCCTCAGCAAAGCTGTAAACACAGCATCAATGGGACCCGACGGTATCGCAGGTTGCATGCTACGTGAACTTCAAGAGGAGCTAAACACACACATAAAATGCTATTCAACCATAGCCTTACTACAGCATATGTACCTGTGCAGTAAGTGAAACCTGGTTCAAGGCTCCTGAGAGCACACCAGCAGTACCAGGCTATACGTCGTATCATGCTTTTTGGCCCCAGGACTCGGGACAAAACAAAAAGGGAGGGGGAGTGTCCCACTCCACAAAGGAGGCACCTCTACAGACCCTGGTAACTACCGCCCCATAAGCTTAACCAGCCTGGTCTGCAACGCTATGGAAAGAATCATTATGGAACTCATACAGAGAGACATTGGGGACTTAGACACTTGATCCTACCCAGTTCAGCTCTGTAGAGGGTAGATCCTGCCTTATGAACCTGGTTGACCTTTTCAAATCAGTCACTAGAGCTATTGACGCGGGCACAGCGGTCCATACAGCCTACCTGGACTTGCCTACTGCTTTCGACACAATACCGCACTCTGGCATCATAGACATGATCAACAGCTTAAATGTAAATCCATATGTCACAAGATGGGTTGCAAACCGGCTAACGGATAGAAACCCTACAGTCAAACTCACTGGTGCCATGTCAGACTCAGAGCTAGTCACAAGTGGTGTCCCACAGGGCTCTGTCCTGGGACCGCTCATGTTCGGTATATATTTCTCAGATGTGGAAGCAGACATGGGAGGGTAGTGGTTGACAATGTTTAAAGATGACTGCATACTAGGCACCATAGTCGATACACCAGCTGACACATACATCCTACAGAAAGGCCTCACGGAAACCGACAACTGCTGCCGGAGTCATGGCCTTAAACTGCATGCCACATAATGTATAGTCATGCCCTTTCGGATGAACAAGGTACCCACATATTATCACATAGACAGTAACCCACTGAGTACAGACAAAGTAATCGGAGACCTGGTGACACTAATCGATACTGACCTCTCATTTGACACCCACATTGCCAAAGTGGTTGGATAGACTTCCTACCTTGCCCACCTTATCATGAAGGGATTCACATCCAGATCAAAAGAGGTCATTGTACCCCTATACTCCTCCCTTATCAGGCCCATGACTGTGTACTATGCCCCATTTGATATGTACCTCACCTGGCACTTGCAACAGCTAGGGGGACACCATAAGTACATCACCAGGAGGATCAAGGGTCTCCAACAACTTTCATATGCTGCCAGACTAAAGTAACTCATGCTCTATTCCATAGCATACTGCCTACTTAGGGGTGATCTGTGCCTGATGTACAAGGCCATGTCCAATCAGATATTGATGGACATGTTCCACCTCATACAATCCAAATCCATCAGAACCACAACAGCTACAGATTTAAACCTCAGCACACATATGAATAGGACATGCTGTAGGGACAGATCCATCACTCAGAGGCTTCCCATACTGTGGAACAGGATCCCAGTTCATGTTAGGCAGAGACCCTCACTGACACTCTTCATGTGAATTTTTGACGAGTGGGTGGGAGATCATAGGTTTACACCAGGGGTCATCTCTGTGTCACTACTAGACAGAGGCACAGTAAACTAATGCTATTATGTACGGGGTCTTCACTGTGTCACTACTATACAGAGGCGCAATTTTCTAAATCTATTCTATACACTGTCTGCAGATAGCCTATTACTAAACTATGACACTGTGAAACTATATATGTCTATGTATTTTACATCCCTCTCTATCTATGTATGCATATATGCATATTATATATATATATATATATATATATATATATATATATACATATATATATATACATACATATGTCGATATACATACGTATACACATGATATATACTCCTTTTTAGTTCCACATATGTATACACACAGTAACGTACTGATGAACATCCATTACTGTACAACCTACTTGTACATTGCACTACAACCTACATTGCTATGTGCACATAGCTACCTTCACATACATATGCATGTAGAGCCTTCAGTGACAGTTGCAGTATGTCCCCGGCCCTATGCACATCTTCATATACATAGATACAGACCAATAACACATCTGGAGGGTTCACAGTATGTAGACTATTATAGTAGCACTTTACATTACCTGTGTTTGTTGCAGCTGTTTGCGTAGGCTTGCAGTTACTTGGCCTGCTGTCAGCCTCTTTGTTTTGTTGTTATTGTTTTTTTTTTTTTTATTTATTTCTCTTTCTCTCTCTCTGTCTCTCTCTCTCTCTCTCTCTGTCTCTACCTCCAGAGGGTGCAATGCAAGTATTGCATGTGTGGACTGGGAGTACAGGATGCTTTTGTAGGTATCTGCACATGTCCATGTGATGGCTTCTGCACCAATTGTTAGCCAGCATTTACTAATTGCATGCAGCCTGTTGTGTAGTGATTGCAGTTCTCACTGTGATTACAGGACAGTGCTATAAAAAGGTCTGTTAGGTAGGCGTAGCCCTTTCAGATTATCAGGGTGGGGACCATGCTGGTTTGCTGTGGACACTGTTCTGTGAGTGTAAGGGTTGGTATGTCTCTCATATTTCAGGCTGTGTTGTAGACACTGCAATGCATGTTGTTCTGTAAGCTGAGTATTCCTTCTTCCATTGTCCTCTTCTCCGTGTGTATGTAAACTGATACCTACGACTAGTAATACCATGTATATGGATCTGTGTGCTTTCCTTTGGGGATTGTGGTGTAACTGGTATATAGCAGTGGCTCTTGCAATCTGTTGCTATGGCTTCAATATTTGGCCATTACATTCACTCCTTGTATGCCTGCTAGGTATCTTTCCTGTAATGTGTTGCTATGGCTTTCCTATTTTCCATTTACATTCACAGCTTGTAATGCTTGCTAAATCTGTTTGGGCAGCAATTCCCTATGTGTTTGTCATGGTAGGGTGTTACTGCATGCAGTGTGGTCTGGCCATGGTGTGGGCCTTGACACTTACAAGGGTATTTGATCATGCTGCTGAGCAGGCCTCAGATACTCTCAGGTGCATCTTTTATCAGCCTCATGGAATGGTACATATCAGTGGGATACTCCAATGAAATATTCTGATATTCTGCAGTTGTGACTGTGGGTTATTTCAAGCATATGTATTAGTACACCATTTGTGATGTGCAGGTAGTGCATACCTTCAGTCATTCATAGTTACCATTGCATGTGTAGTTACACCTTTCTGCCTACTGTTAGTACATTTGACAGGGTGTCAGTGGGGCACAGCTGACATTTGTTTTCACATCAGGGACATCACTGTAACTCAGTCACAGTTGTTATGTCTGATCTCTTAACTATTCAACTATGGCAGTGTTTATCCTGCTCTGAGTATGTGTGTGACTTGCCAGATGCTACTGTGACATTATTACCTAGTAGCTACCAACTAGCATGACTGTTTCTCATCACACAGTACTATTTTACAAATCCACTAGATTTGAGAGTAAATATACATGACATGCTTTGTGTACTATACTTGCTATATTCCCTTTACATTAATTCCTACTATTTTATGATATATTTCTTTCAGCACAATGTTTTTGTATAGCAGTCATGGCTCGGTGGGAAGTCATGCAGACTAGTGTTTCCGAGGTCCTGGGTTCGAGACTGAGGGAGGTATTTTATTTTGCTGCTGAGAAAACTACAGGCCTTGTCATTCAGAGTGACTAAGGTACTTTTAAGCAGTTGTAAGTGGGTTAGCGCTGGTTTGCGCGGAGCTCACGCATGCACACTGTCGCTTAGCTAAGCGCACAGACGCGCACTCCCGCTTACTACTGCTTAAAAGTGCTTACTCTCGCGCACACCCGCGCTATTTTCTTTTAAAGAAAAGAAAATGGAGAGATAGGAAAGTGGTGAAAAAGGGGGCACATAGAGGGCAGGACAGTAGGAAAACAAGCTTGGGTTTTGCAGGAGGGATATAGGAAAGGCCCATAGCTGCCCATTTCTTCGTCAGCAACAGCTGTGCATATGTTTGTAATTTGGTGTGAAATTTGAAACCTTCCACCCCTGAGAGGTGTGAGGACAACAATAATATTTGTTGTACAGCCAATTGTAATTGCCAGTTTACATGTCCAGCAGACATGTGTGCAAAATGGGCAGCTATGTATGGGGCGTAATTTTTTTGTGGGTACAGAGTGCCCTTCTTTTTTTTTTTTTTTCAGGTGAGAGTGGTATGTCAGGTACAGGAAGTCGGTATAGCTGGGGAGGTAGGTAGGGGAGGTTAACAGACAAGACAAACAAGACGCATACAGGGGTGGTGTATGACACATGTGGGGGGGTTACACTATTGACGGGGATGGATGTTTGGATATCTCGAGTCCATGAGCCCACAGATGGCAACAGTGGAACTGAGATCCCCACCCATGGGCAGTTGCCACTGTGCCTTCACTGCCCAGGATAGGTTCACAGGTTCATAGGTTTATACTAGGCTATCTGCCCTAAGGCATTTATAAGCCTAGCCCAAATTTTTGTGGCTTACGCCACCCCTTATATGAAAAAATACTGTGCCCATTAATGAAAAAATACTGTGCCCATTAGTTTGTTGTGCCTCTGTCCAGCAGTGACACAGATATGATTCCCGGGGTAAACCTACGATCTCCCATCCACAGGTCTAGATTTCTCTTGAACAGAGTCAGCGAGGTGCTCTGCCTCACATGGAATGGGATTTTATTCCACAGCATAGGGAGTCTCTGAGTGATAAATCTATCCTTCCAGCACGTCCTATTTATATCCGTGCTAAGGTTTAAGTCGCTTGCTCTAGTGGTTTTGGTGGATTTGGATTTTTTGAGGTGGAGCATGTCCATTAATTCCAGGTTGGACATGGCCTTGTATGTCAGGCACATGTCACCTCTGAGCAGACGGTATGCGACTGAAGAGAGCTGGAGTTTCTTCAATCTGGCAGCATATGACAGATTTTGGAGTCCCTTTATCCTTTTGGTGAGGAACTTTTGGGGTCTCTCCAATTGCTGCAGATGTTGGGTGAGATACATCCCGAATGGGGCATTGTACTCGATCATTGGTCTGATAAGTGAAGAGTACAGGGGAACAATGACCTCACTAGATCTGGATGTGAAGGGCTTCGTGATCAGGTGGGCAATGTAGAAGGTCTTTCTAACCACTTTAGCAATGTGAGTGTCAAAAGAAGGGCCACTGTCAACCTGGGTCCCCAGGTCCCTGATAACCTCTTCTGTACTTAGTGGATTGCCACCTATATGGTAGCTTGGGGTTACCTTGTTTTTCCCGAAGGGTATGACTATACATTTTTGGCGCTTAACTTCAGGCCATGGCTCTGGCACCAGCTATCTGTTTCCGTGAGTCCATTCTGAAGGATATCCGTGTCCGATGCACTTTCCACTATGGCGCCCAGTTTGCAGTCGTCTGCAAACTTTGTCAGCCAAAGTCCTCCCATGTTGGCCTGTACTTCTGAGAAGTAGATGCCAAACAATAGGGGGCCAAGGACTGAGCCCTGTGGGACACCACTTGTGACTGGCTTGGAGTCTGACACAGCGCCAGCAACTCTAACCCTGTGGGTTCTGTCCTTAAGCCAGTTTGCAACCCATCTTGTGACATATGGGTTTACATTTAAGCTGGTAGTTTTTCTACAATACCCGAGTGGGTATTGTGTCGAAAGCCTTTGCAAGGTCAAGATAGGCTGTATGGACTGCCTTTCCTCATCAATGGCCTTGGTGACTGTTTCAAGAAGTCACCAAGTTCAAAAGGCATGATCTTCCCTTGACAAAGCCAAACTGGGTCGGGTCCAATGTCTGCAAGTCCCTATATCTTTGTTTATGAGCTCCATTATGATCCTCTCCATAGCTATGCAGACTAGACTTGTTAAGCTTATGGGGCGGTAGTTACAAGGGTCCCAGAGAGGCCGCCTTTGTGAGTGGGACCACAGTTGCCGTGACGCCACTCCTTGGGCACATATCCTGTGGTAAGGCTGAGATTAAACAGCTGCCTTATGTGCGGGTTTAATTCCTCATTTAGCTCGGTAGCACACAGCCGGGGACACCATCCGTCCCATTGATGCTGTGTTTTTAGCTTTAGAGAGAGCAGCTTTCACCTGCGCATTTGAGATGTCCGGGAGGCTACACTCGGCTGGGATAGTTATCTCTCCTTTGGGGTGAAGTTTGCACTGAACCTGTCTGCCAGTATGTTGGCAATGTCTGTGGGTTCAGTGATTTTTGTATCATTTTGGACTAATTCTGAGCATATCTGGGAGTTTCCACCCAGGTTCCTAACATAGCTGAAAAAGGCCTTATGATTGTCCTTTGAATACATGGCAATTTTTCTCTCAAAATTGGCCTTAGTTGATTTTATGAGTGCTCGTATTTTTTACTAATAATGATCAGGGTGACTTCCTTATGGATTTTGTTCTATCATGTAATAGCTTTCTCCTCTTATTGTAAAGTTTGTTAATGGCTGGGGTCCACCAGACTGGACATTTGCCCTTTGTGGAAAGAGTCTTGGTTTTATTTGGGATTGCCTGATCCATGCAGTCCTGGAGGTGTTCATAGAAGGCATTTGTAAGGGCTTCCGCAGCTTGGGTTGTGGTTTCCTCTGGCTCAGGGGCCTTGAAGGATACCACACCAGTCTTGAGTAGTGTGAAGTTTGCTTTAGAGAAGTTCTTCACTATGGTCTTTTTGTTTGGGGTGGGGCGGATGTGGATTTCCAGTGAGATTAGTTTATGATCAGATCTCACCAATGAGGGATATACTTCCGTGTGGAGCATTTTGTCCCCATGTTTGTGACAATGAGATCTAGTATATTTTCTTCTCTCATGGGAACAGTGACTAGCTGTTCCATGGCATTTGAATTTATGAACTCCAGGAACCGTTGGGCTAGAAAGTTAGGGCTTGAGTAATGTTCCCAGTCTATATTCGGTAGTTGAAGTCACCCAATATGATGGTGTTTGAGATACATTTATACTCCAGTGTACTCAGGAAGGCTGTGTGGGGTTCCTGAGTTTGAGAGGGTGGCCTGTAGCATGCTACAATTTGTAGAGCAGTTTTGCCTATGGTTAGTTGCACCTGGATAGTTTCAAGCTTATGATGTTGCCACCAACCTGGAGGTGTGGGTATCCTTTATGAATATGGATACACCCTCCTTTTGTGGTGTGGTCCGGTTTTGGGGCCGAACGCATGATATGAGGTAAAACCTAATAGTGCCGGGTGCTCTCAGGAGCCTTGAACCAGGTTTCAGTTACAGCACAGACATCGATGTTCTCCATACTGAGAAGGGCCTCGAAAAGTGCATTTTGAGATTTAGACTTCTGGCATTGAGCAGCATTACCCTCAGTTTCTTCCCATTTTTGTTTTCTAGGGTGGTAGGTTTAGAATTTGAGCCTTGCCTAAAAAGGCACTATGGGGTGGCAAGAGCCTTAGCCAATATCCGAATCCCAGGGTGACAGGTGCAAGCCATCCCTGCGAAGCAGCGTGGCTTGTCAAGCATGTCATCCCAGGCAGACAGACACTGGATCCCTTTGAATGACACCAGACATTAAGCCAATTGTTAAAGCTGATCATCTTGTCTCTATATTGTGGCATCATTCTTGGTGAAGGAAGGATACTGCTCAGGGTTAGGGTCATACCTGCCTGGGCTACATAATCAGAGAGCTCCTCTATGTCTCTTTTCATGTAGTCCAGGAGGTGCCTGGTCGCTCACACCAGCATGGACAATGACTGTGTCATATTTGTACTTGCCGTGGAGTGACCCGAGTGCTTGTGTTATGTGGCGGATTCTAGCGCCCGATAGGCAGCTTACTGTGACCCTCTCCTTGTTCAGCCTGGTGAGTGGGACGTCAGTGTGTCTGACTATGGAGTCACCTATGACAAGTATGTTTGGTGTTGTATTTGGCCTTAAGGGCTGTGACTGCTTTGCACACTGCTTTTGTGGTTTATGTGTTGCTTGTGGGGTGTCTTGAGGTAGCAGTTGTTTGGGTGTCTGCTTTGGAGGCCTCTGCTGTTTAGGTAAAGTTTAGGTAAATTTTTACTCAGAGCCTCCGAGTATGTCTTTATGTTGGGATGGGGCTATGCTGGGGGCTGTGTAGGATGGGCAGCAGGCACACCCGTGAGTTGTGCCACCCGTGCCTCAAGCTGGTGTAGGGGCCCAAGCACAGCATGCCGGATCTCCCTACACATCACAGTCCGGACACTACGGAGGGTGAGTGGATGTTCTCCTCCAGCCATACTTGCAGAGGGCGGATGAGCCCCATCCCCTGCAGCGCTTCCACCCACAGGTGGCACAGGGCCACCAGAGGAGGGTCCGGCCTGGGCACTACTACCAGGTGCACTTGCCAGCTGAGGTGGGAGAGGTGGGTCTGCTGGAACCCGCCTTCCCTGTCGTCCTATGTTTTGCATTATTTAGTGACAGTTTGGGTTAGTAACATGCAATACCATTCACGATTAGTTGTAACAGCATGCATTAGTATTCTCATTAACCAAACACCCATAAATTCGAGCCGTTGAACAGCAAGCATAACACATGCATAATTTGAACAACAGTACACGTTCCAACAACATGCAGGGTTGAGTGATGGCAACAGGCCATCAGGTTTGGATGTATGAACAGGGCACATGCATCAACGTACATGCAAATATGTATGAACCAACAGGACAATTGTCCAGGGGAGTTAATTGTGAATACACATACCCATTTTACATGGAATGGATTATTTGTGGTTATAGGGTAGGGTGAAGAAATATTTCATTAACAACTTCAAATACCTATACATATGCTGTACATTTCTACTAGCTGCAGATATATACACACTACAGGTCTGACTACAATTTCCTATGTGTAAACTTATGCATGTTGGTGATAGGAATGTTACTGCTACGTCAATATACATTTTATTTTTATTCATACACATTCATATCTGGCTTTGTTCAGCTACATCATCCTGCTACTTTTGCTTTATATGGCTCTAGACAACTGTGGATGTTTGGTATTTCATACAACCATACTATCTGCATATTGCAAACTGAGAGCAACATATCCAGATTTTGGGACACACATTCCAGCTTCAGTACTTTTTTCAACACATGTTGCTGTTTGGTTGTGCCTGTCACATTAATTACATTCTGTACTGACTGCAGTATGCTTTATTCAAGAGTTATTACTACTTTATTGTTGGATTCATACCTCTTTCTCACACTCTCTCACTTGTTTTATTTTTACAGTTCAGGATGGTACTTAATTCTAGGCTTTATTGACATGTTTTACTTAGTTATAATAATCCTTTCCAACAGTCTCACTTGTGTCATGTTTCAGAATTTAAACGGGGATATATTTCACATATGTGTATTACTCAGCTTCTGTAGCTGTACTTCTCAGCCTGCTGCAGGTTATGTACTATTATATTACAGGTGGAACATCTTTATTTCAGACTTGTTTCATTTTTATTTTTGGATTACAGGCTGCATCACACTTATGTAATCAAACAATACTAGCAAAATCTCTCTTACACTGTTACTTGCACTTTTTATTAATAAGTGACTACACTGCACTCTTTTGCAAGCTGTCATACTTATATTTTTTTACATTTACAGGGAGAGAATTACTAACCTGCCTGGTGGTGCAACTGCACAAGCCTATCGGCATAGGCTCGACGATTCATGGAACGGACACCTGCAGCTGTAATATAAATGAAGTAATATTGGAATACACATCTCCATAATATCAGCTAGGTTAATTTCTTACATAAATAATTACATGTAACTTACTCAGTAGTGGGGCATTGGGCATTTGCTGGGCCTCCTGGATCCAATGGTTCAGTTGGTCCTGCTTCCGTCTCTTCAGGTCCGCATGGTGGTGACGGACCTGTTCACCAGTCCTTGGTATTCCTGTGGCACTGGTGAGATCATGTGCCAACCAGTCCCACGCCTCAGCCCTATATGCTCTCCACAGGACCTGGCCCTGCATGAGTTGGGCCTCATGATCATGGACGAGGAGCCAAACCATATATTTGGTCTCCTCAACACCCCACCTCTGTGCTTGGAAGCAACTACCCTCTCCTCCACCTGCCATCCTGACTGCAAATCAGTTCCACAATCAGTTATGCTGTGTATTCCCGCCTATGGGGCTTATATATGCCGTTTTTCCCGCACTTATCTGTGATTGGCCATTTTGGAATTGTATCAGCTTCACAAAACCTGCTTTGTCATGCTTCTCTTTCCATTCATTATATATATATATATATATATATATATATATATATATATATATATATATATATATATATATATATATATATATATATATGCTATTACTGCATTTCTAAGAGCAACTGTCATGGCTTAGTGATTCAGTACTTTGACTATGGTGCATGGTATCCTGAGTTCGAGCCTGGCCATTGCTTTTTATATTTTATGACTGTCTACACAGGCTAGGAGGTGTGTCTGTGTAAAGGCAATTTTAATACAGCTTGCTCAACGTTGCCTGTCAGTTAGCTTGTTGGCTCGGTGCGCAGCTCCGCGCAAATGGATCATGCTGGCTTACGTGCCGTTTGGCTGTCAGCACGCATATTACTGTCAGCTCAGCTACGGGCATACAGTTTCAGCATGTTAGAACTCTGCTCAAGTCAGTCACTCATTCTACACCTGTTAAACCACTACTCACCTACGGGCACTCATTTTACACCTGTTAAAACACTGCTCACCTACGGGCAGATATACTCAGCTTGTTAGAGTGTAGCTCAGCTATGGGCATTTCTGACATTTGTTCTTTTTTTTTCACACATTTCTTCATAATACATGGCCCATTTCATTACATTTTACATAAAAAATAATTTTATACATGTACATATATGTCAGGGAATTGTTTCGTGCTTATTTCTCTAAAAATAAAAATTGATGCTGTGGGGGCTCGAACCATGACTGCCTCCTCTTCAGCCAACGTCTCTACCACTACACTATTGCTTCTTGGCTTACTTTGCATATTTAGTTCTTATATGCTTTTCCACTGACTGCTAACTGTGGCTAAGCGATGGGCACACCCGCGCAAACGAGCGCACTCACGGGCAAACATCTTTAAAACTTATAAAAAAATATAACATGTTAATTTTTACATTTTATGTTAATAATCTATGGGGGCATGTGTTGTGTTGTGTTTATTGACATTTACACGGACTCTGTCGTGGGGGTTTACTTTTGGGACTTTTACTCTTCTGAGGGCATGTCCATTTGCAGGGCTCGCCCTACGGACACGCCCCCTACTGTCTTACATGGACCATGTTAGCCTTAGGTGTGAGTCAGCATGCCCTCATGCATATGCATGGCATGCTGACGTCACACCGTTTAACTGCAGCCTCCGTGTAAGCCTTGTAATTCTTACACGGAGGCTTCATGAATCCTGCCCTTTGTTTTCAATGGTAACCAAACTCTAGTCACAAGGAAAGAAAGTTATTGGAGTTAAAGGAAAACTCCAACTTCTCCTACAGTTTAACTCAACTCTTAGGTTGCTTTTCTCCCTACAGTATGATTCCAATACTGTGTAGGTACCTGAAACCTGTTTGTACTTTATAAAACTTTAATTTCTTCATTTTGGTACCAAAGGAAGGGAAAGACCAATCACTTTTTTTAAGTTTAACTTTTCACATGAGTTGCAGAGGAATTTGTCTGCTCTTGCATGACACACCACCAACACAGAGAAGTCTGTAGTCAGGAGCTCTGGCTGCTGTAAACAAGACAGAGATGTGTGAAACTATTTTCCATTGTCTTTAATGCAGAGAGGAAGAGACCTTTAGCTACTTCTCATGCAGCCGTGCCTTACAGAGCAAAACAGAGCAATTAAACCAGTCAATGGTTTAAAGGCAGTTATCACCTCTTTTGAGAAATTTACATAAGCAGCATCACAGTATTGAAATGCTAAGCTTTAAACATTTGTGGTTTATACTACTTTACATTTTAAGATGGCTTGAGTGCAGTAATTTATTTTATTTATTTAACATTTGTTAACCGGGAAAGTCTGACTTGGAATGAAGCCAATGTTCAGCAGAGGCCTGGGCAGAAATGCTCCAGATGCATGTCTTTGTAAAGTGGGAGGAAACCAGCACACCCAGAGGAAACCCACACAAATGCAGGGAGAACATGCAGACTCCACACAGAAGGCACCACAGCCAAGACTTAAACCAGAGAACCTCTTGCTGTGAGGCGACAACGCTACCGCTGCACCACTGCGCCATCCAGTAATAAAGATGTCTATGACATTTAGAGAAAAGTCCAAAACTATTTTTTTCTTGTAATTCTTGTAAAGTATCAGCACATTTACCAAAGTGTAGTGGGAGGAGCTGTCAATTCATCTTGGACTACAAAAAGATACTTTGAACAAAGGCCTGCAATTTAGCAACTGTTTTGGTTGCAGCTGTATAATTCCTTAGTATATTATAAAATAAGCGATATGACACACACAGATGAGGGCCATTCAAGAAATAAAAGAAGCAGTCCTGCTACAGACAGTATATAAAATGGCAGTGACTGACACTAATCCCATTATATGTCAATGGAATGGGAATACACCACTACTTCCTTATGTCTAGCATGACTCATATAAAGCAGACTTGAAGTGGATTATGGGAAAGAGAAAGGCTTGAAGAAATATAACACAAAGTCGATATGTCAAACCCCATTGTCAACCATTTTGCAGAAAACATACTACAATTTGATAAGAAGCAGTTAGAGTGGTTTTGACATGTTAAAATAACTCAGAAAACAGAGTGAAAAAATAGATTCTTTTTAGTTCTAGGGTATTAGTATTCATTTTAAGATTTGACCTTGGAGCATGGAACACACAATCACAGGCTGTTTGTATTACAGAAAGTTTAACTGTTTCATGACTACAGATGAAAGAATAAAGTGAGATTTGGAATCTCGCTACAAGAGAGATCTTTGTACTGGTTTTAATTAAGCTTGTAGATAAAACTTGTAGTCAAACCAATTTAAATTGCTATTGTAGGCTTGCATTTTACACTGCATGATGTCATCTTGATCTCAGATCATGTATTAGTAAACAGCTCAGGTTTTGAAACTTCCTTTATTATCAGCAAGTTGCCTACTCATAGGTTGAAAAGGTTTATACTGTGAATCTCTGTTTTGCAAGTATTGAATATTGATTGAATAATAGAGCTTTATTATCCTCAAAATATTTGTTGGTGTATTATAGCATTATTTTGCATACACTTTATAATTATTGTTAGAGCTTAATCAGTTACAATTCTGATGTTTTTTCAGATGAACATATTACAAGGGCATGCACTGAACACTGAAATTAACTTTTAACATTATGCTAGGCATGTTGACAGCTATTTCCATCAGAATTAAACTTTTCAACATATTCAAAGGACATTGCAGTACACAAACCCCCAGATTCAGCAAGCCCTGCACGGTGTGCAGGAATAGTACAGGAGCTCCTCGAGGCAATATGGCCACCGTGCGATCCAGGAATAAGCTGCAGGGACGTGCACGAGCGCTCCTGCACTATTCCTGTATGGACACAGCTCTTGTATGCAAATGACCTCATTTGCAGGTGAAAACCATGCAAATGAGGTGAATTTGCGATTCAGGAAGCTGTCAGCTGGCTGTGCAGGACTAGTGTAGTGTGCAGAAATGCACTCAGTTAGTAACCGAGTACATTTCTGCAAACTACAAAACGGAGCCATGACAGCTTCAAATAAAGTGTGTATATTATGTGGAAACCATGCAAATATATGGCCATTGGCATGGAAAACAGTTGCAAAAATAAAAAAAAATAACTTTTATTTTTTTGCGTAGGGCAGCATCGCACAAACGGGATTGGGCCGGAAGTATAAAAAATAACCTGAAATAAGCATTCTAACCACAATCACTATTTTGCCATTATACTCAATGTCAGGCAGAAGACAACATGGCCAGTGAATAGTCGTTGCTAAGGGGGAAGGCTCAGTGTGGGACCTATAACTATGCATTAGCAGGCAATCCTATGCAAATGAGGGGAATGATACTGAATCCCAAATTTCCCCTCAGTCCTAGCCAGCACTAAGCAGTGTAAGTGCAGGAATAGCATGGTTCATGTCTAAGAGTTAGCTGACATCATGGGGGGATGTCAGGCATGCTGTAAGTGTATTGGACCCCCGTGACTTGGGTTTGCCCATACCTTAGCAGAGCTAAGCAAGGGGGTGTGCCTGAGGCTGCCTAGCACTGTTTACATTGCCTAAGCAGGAGTGTGCACTGCGCACCAGGTTTTAAAGGGAAAAAAAGTAAACCAGGAAATAGCAGCTCTGTGCACCTTTGAGCATTGTGTTTGAGCGGCGTGCCCCCAGACTTAAACAGGAAGGCAATGGGAAGGGAAAACAGCAGTACGAAGGTAATCAAGGAGAACTAGCATAGCTAGCAGGGGAAATGTATCAGAATCAGCCAATTACATAGGCAGCAGTCCAGCCCAGCCCAGAACACTACTATAAACTATGCAAACACCTTTCCCTCTGTTTTTTCCCACATACTCTGCACCACTGGTGTATACAAGCGGGGAAATTTTAACAAACAAAAACAACAAAATGATAGGGGCTGCAGCAGCTATCATACATCAATATGTGGAAGAGGCTGAGAGTGGTGAGGATGAGAATGCTGTCGACCAACCCACACTGAGGTGACGGAGAAGAGTGTACAGACCCAAGTTACTCCCACAGGGGCTACATGAGCTGGAGAAAGTGGAGCACTATAGGGTGGTCAGGGACCTCCTACAGCAAATTGTTGAGCTGTGCCAGCCACGCCTGACACACAGAACTAACAGAGGGGAACCCATCCCAGTGGAAACCAAGGTTTGTGTAGGCCTAAGAATACTAGCCACACGTATCTTCCAAAGACCAACTAGGGATATCATGGGGATCTCACAGGCATCAGCATCCAGGGTACTCCACCAGTTCCTGGATGCCATGTCAGCACATGCTGGTGAGCACGTATATTTTCCCAACACATGTGAGGCATTGGCCAGCAATATGCATCTCTTCCACTAAATAGCAGAATACCCTGAGGTAGTTGGTGCTATAGACTGCACACACATATACATGAAAGCACCATCCAGTGAGCAGGGTAGGGTCTACATCAACCGCAAGGGCTTCCCCTCCGTCAACTGCCAGGTGATGTGCGATGCCCAGGGCATTATAATGAATATGTGTGCTGGCTGCTCTGGAAGCTATCTGATGCAGCTCTATCAGAGATTTGCCAGTGGGGGATGCTGGTTATGCACTGGAGCCGTGGCTGATGACACCCATCAGAAATGCACACACAGTTGTACAAGAACTCCATAATGAGGCACACGCACAGACCACAATTATAATAGAGTGTGTGTTTGGGATGCTCAAGTCATGGTTTCAGTGCTTGGACACATCAGGTGGAGCCTTGCAGTACTCACTAGCTACATGTACCCAAATTGTCATTGTATGTGCCATGCTACACAATATGATCCTGGAGAAACAGCTGCAGCAGGAACAGCATGGGGCAGGGCCACACAACCCCCCACCATTGTCAAGGCCTGTGCAGGCACAGAGTGACTCAGAGGAGGAACAAGCTGAGCCTGCCCCCATAGGCAGAAGGAGGTGTGCCCAGTATGCCCTGGCCTTGGCAAAGAGGCAATGTATAGCACATACACTGACACAGTAGGGACCCAGGGAATGACACCTCTCTCTGACTCACACATACAGTAAAAGGGATGCCAAACATGACACTACCTGTGCTCAACCATGTATAGGGAGTGTTCTATGTGCATCCTACATAAGCAGCCCTCCAGCACCATCCTCAATACTGGCACAGCCACAAGGCAAATCACTCTTCCTACCAATTGTCAAATGGAGTAGTATGTGTTGCTACTTGTATCTATGGTATGGATGTGAGCATGCAAGGGAATCGGGTGACTGAATGGGATGCCAGCAGATAGTAGACACCTATAGTGGCAGCATGAGATCTGTAACAAATACTGGTGTCACCATAGTGGCCAATACTACATATGGTGACAAACACTACTGGAGAAAATGTGCTGGGTCACATGTGTACCCATATGACACACACATGCCAGTCAGGGAGGCTCACATACCCAACAACAGTCTCAGCCAACAGGACAGGTGTAGACAAATACAAACAAAGGCTGTGCTAAGGCCTCTGATTGATGGCTATGGGTAACCCCCCCACCCAGGCCTACACAGACAGACTACAACAGGTCAGACAGTGGGATGTTAGTTCTGAAGGGTAAGAAGTCAGAAACTGAAATGTAGGTCAATCAAACCTAAGACATGTAATACACTGATATGCTATGCTAGTCAGCATGATAGGTTAGAATACAGAATGGAATAGAGTACCTGACACACCAATACAGTCATAGCAAATGTGTACAAGTGTCAGGTGTACCCCCCATCCTATGGAGAAATGTAGTAACAGTCTGGTGTGCCCCCCCCAATCCGATGTAGACATGTAGCAACAGTCAGGTGTGCCCCCCCATTCCTATGTAGACACATAGTAACACACAGGTGTTCCCACCCCAATCCTATGTAGACATGTAGTAACATGTTTGTGTAGGTATAATAACAGTGGAGCACAGATTACCTTATCTTGCCAAGGTTGCAGGATAGATCGTAGCATGTGTACAATATGCAGGTCTGCGCATGTTAGGTTGGTGTGTGTTGTATATTGTGTGAGAGTGGTCAGTGTGTATGCATGGTGAGGTTTGTCCTGGTGGCCATTGCCAGTACTGCCGATGACAGGGCCAAGTCCACACAAATGCAGTGCCAAACACAATCCTTCCCAGTACAACACATTCTGGCAGCTAGCCATTGTACATGTTTGGAAGTAATTTGTGTCACCATCTGAAAGATGGACATGGCATGACTGTCGGCCCAGATATACAAGCAGTACACAGGGGGGAAGTACCCCAGACAGACAGTGTATAATATGTAACTGTCAAATGGACACACCCTTGGAATTGTCCATACAGGTTTGCAGCACATTATCTGGGCTTGTAGTAGGGAATACCGATGTCATCTGGCTAAACACTGGTAGATCACAAAGGTCACAGGAATGATGTATTGAGAAACAGCTGATGTCCCTGCACAAGCCAGCATAAGTGGAATGCCCCATGCATATCTGTGAGTCAGATGCAAGTAGTGTCCATAGCACACATAGATCCAGCTCACCCAACCACCACCCACAGGTACCTCTCCAGTCATATCCCTGCTGTTGGGAATGAGTACAATATGACCCCCATCTGTGTATACCAATAATGAAAGAATGCAGCATGCAGAGCAGGTGTCCCATGCAGGTGTGTCCCTAGCTGTAATCCACACCCTGCCAGCATCCACAGCACTGGATCAATATTGACAGAAAGTATTGGCATGAACACCTAGCACACCTACCCTGTCACTCCAGGGGAATATACTGTATTGCAGTCTGGGACTGTAGGACTGACAGAATGCAATGGGCTGCTACAGCTGGCCTGCATCACTACCAACTGGCCTACAGTCCTCTGCCAAAGGCTTGTGTCGCACCCGTAATTCCAATGTATGTTATGTCATGGACTCCCAAATAACAACATAACACAGTCCACAGAACACATATGCAATGCCAGTAGCATGTCCACTATGTCCTACTGCATGAACTGTGGACCAACACCAAATTACTGCTGTGATAAGGTGATAACTACAGGGAGAATATCAGAGAATGTTCGCATAATGTATGGAAGAGGATAGAATAATGGGGGTGGGGGGGTGGGACCATCGGTGGCATGGATTGTGTGAAGTCCAAACTCAGCCGTGTGCACATACTATCCCTGGTTGCAAACACATGAATGGGTGGCTACAAACCTGCTCGTAAACCACAATGTGTAGGTGTAATGTCCAGAATTATGACCCCTGCTTCTGGGTAACCTGTGTGAAACTGTATAGCTGTGAGATATTGCCACAGCAAGATATGGCCATACTGTCACGTCAATGGATGAACAAGTATGGGATCCTCTGCCACCACTGTACCAAGGTGCTGAACCAGTTATACAGTCCCAGCAGCAAGTGTCTGCATCTCCCCCTCCAGAATGGCATGAGTGTGCAAGAATATGTAGGCATTTGACCACAATACTGGACACAGCTGCATTCATCCTGTGTTTCCCAGGACATCACTGCAAGCAAATATTTCTACCTGGCAGTACTTGATGACATAAAACATCACAGTGTATAACAGTACATATGTCTGAATATCTCTGCTAACACCAGGACCATATAGCAGAAGCAGCACAGACACAACTACCTACAGTAACCCACTATCCTTTGCCCAATTTGACCCCATATTGTCAACTGATCTATAGATATCCTGCAGAAACAGTTTGCTAGCTGTAGGTGTAGAACACAAAAGTCTGCACTGGAGTACAATCTACCTGGAATGGATTCACACATCCAGTACAGAAGGAAATACTGGGCATGCTCCCACATTTAAGAAATGAAGCCCATGTCTGGCAACAGCAGTGGACCATACATATCTGACAGTCGCAGATCTTAGTGCATACACTCCTCAGTATGCACCAGTCATGCTTTGCACACACACATTGGATAGGAATACACACATATATCCAAGGACAGCACACTATAATATGCCAAAAGTACACATACATAGATGTGTGGAAGTGAGTGACAGTGACAAAGAGCCATCCATCATGAGGCCTGTTCCACCAGCACACAGTCAATTGGCTAAAACCACATGATGTGTAAATGTCAATCACCATAGACATTTGCCTCTGGAATCCCTCAGCATTATAGAGTCTGCGGTGCTAGTGCTAACTGTGCAACATGACTGTATATAAACATGTGTGTGCCTGAGTGTGGTGTGTCTGCCTCTAGATGAATGGGGTATGGCCTATGCACACACACTCCCCCCCATTGCCCTACTATGGCAAGCCTGCTGATGTCTTCACCTTGAAGTACACCTTTGGGGAAGTAATAGCCTAGTAATCTCTGTGGTGCATCCTGTAATTGCATAATGCTGTGCTGTGATAAACTAATTCAGTAGGAGTTCTATTCCCAGACATGGCAAGTCTGTATGTGATAGTTTGTCTATGTAGGGAGCAATGCTTTTGAGGCCATTCACAGTCACTACAACCTCCAGTGCCCTTCTTTGGCAAGCCTGCTGATGTCATTCATTTTGAAATACACCTTTGGGGAAGGAGTAGCCCGTTAATCTCAGTGGCGCATCCTATAACTACATAATGCTGTAGTGTGATAAACTAGTTAGGTAGGAGTTCTATTCCCAGACATGGCAAGTGTGGATGTGTGTGTGTTAGTTTGTATGGGTAGGGAGCCATGCACAATCACTGTAACCTCCATTGCCCTTCTTTGGCAAGCCTGCTGATGTCATTCACTGTGAAATACACCTTTGGGGAAGGAGTAGCCCAGTAATCTCTGTGGTGCGTCCTATAACAGCACAATGCTGTAGTGTGATAGACTAGTTAGGTGGGAGTTCTATTCCCTGATGTAGCAAGTGTGGATGTGTGTGTGTTAGTTTATCTGGGTAGGGAGCAACGCTTTTGAGGCCATGCACATTCACTACAACCTCCATTGCCCTTCTTTGGCAAGCCTGCTGATGTCATTCATCTTGAATTATACCTTTGGGGAAAGAGTAGCCCAGTAATCTCTGTGGCATGTGCTATAACTGCATAATGCTGTAGATGTGATGTACTAGTCAGGTAGGAGTTCCAATCCTAGACATGACAACTGTGAGACTGTGTGTGTCTCTGTGTTTGCCATTCATATCCTGTGTGGAGATGGTTGTGAGTGTGTAACAATTGGACTCACAGTGGAGCGGGCTTTGCAAATTTCTTATATGGTGGGCCTGTTATATGTCACAATGTCCACCTTACAAGGATAACAGATGTCGAACAGAAGAGAGGCTGGGGTTGCCAATCCATACCCCTACATGTGACATCAAGGCCTAGTGAACAAATTAGGCAACCCTTGTTGTACCCAGAAAACACTGTCAACCTATGTCTCATACACAAACACTCTTGGCAAGACAACAACCACTTTGTTGGTAGTTCCCTGCATATTAGCCACAGATAGTAACCATGGTGTGATTGCAGCAGACTACAGAGGGCATGGCACCATGTCCCATCACTACAATAGGCACATAATTGCAAACAGTGTACCTTCACTATGTTCCCCACTGGACGCCTGCAACAACTGTAGTGCCATCAAATGTGACCCACAAAGGACATACCATGACTTAAACACATATCCTGTATGGACAGATGCCACTGACACCATGGAATACCTGTATCATGCTGTCAATGTAGGTGTAGGGTCAACCTGGTGACCATTGCCAGTTCCCACCACATGAGGCCAGGAATGACACATCTGATGATAATCTGTGTACACAACATGGCCCGGACACCCCAGGTACAGTTCCACATGTCACAGAACATGCATGTATGTGGGATGTGTGCACATCCCAGACACCATCCATGTCATGAGCTATAGGACACATACATGGCACGGATTGCACAGCACTGGCCACCCACAATAGTAACCTAGATGACTGGATGGTGAATACAATACCCACCTGTGTGGGCCAATCCAGACACTACAACCCTGAGCCACACTGCAGACCATTGTCATGTGGCCTGATGCCAAGGTATATCCTTCACCTAACCTTGTACAGCCTTCTGGCACAGTCAAACACTACACACCTGTGAAGCAATATACCCATGCATGTCAGCACTAGCACCCTCTTTCTGTGTGGAGTACAATGATTTTGACCCCATTCACACTCACTACACCTCCCATTGGCCTACTGAAGCATGCTGTCTGATGTCAGACACCTTCACATACCCTTTTCCTATATATCATCCAGATAACCCCTGTGGTGCGTGTGATACCTGCGTAATACTGTATTGTGGCAAACTAGCTAGTTAGGAAGTCTATTTCTGACCTTGCCAACTGTGTTGATGTGTGTGAGTCCCTGAGAGAGTGTGGCTGTGTCAGTGTTGACACCTGTTCATGTGGACAGGCACGTGTACTACACCTACCTTATCACTCCTATATCACTGTTGCAGATTTCACTCACCATCACATATACCTTTGGACAGGTCCCCAGCATGTAAGCTATGTGGTACATGCAATAACTGCATAGATATGTGATAGCAATACATAGTCAGTCAGGGGTTTGAAACCCCGTACTGGTAAGTGTGTGACACAAACATGCTTAGGTCTTACTCTCCCACCCCCTCCCTATCTTACTTTGTCTCTCTCATTCTCTCTCTGATGGATGTGAAGTACACCCGCTGTGCTTAGGCAGCAGCTTGTGTTTTGTAAGTGATGCTCATGATCAGCTGATGACCTCTGCATGAATTGCAGTCCCCCTCTAGCTGCATGTGGAACAGCTGTGGTAACATTCCCATAGCCAATTGAGTGGAAACACACTCCAATATCTAGGAACATCATGTGGGTGTTGGGCCTTTTCATTCACTGTGAGCAGGACCTCATATTGGTGTTTGGTAAACAGCATCACAGATGGTATTGGGATTTACCTCTAACAACATACACTGTGGAGACAGACCAACAAACAGAAGGGAAATGTGCCAGACATGACTACAGAATGTAAGTGTTGCTCTTCTGCATTTGGAGTAATGTTGGATTAACAGGGTGTGTGAGGATATGACTGGTCTACATGATTTAATACCTGTCATGACAGTGTTATGTGTTTGAGGAAACTCCCACCTGTAGGGTTATCTGCAGACTGGGTAGTGTTTGGAGTCTTGTGTTACTCACAGATCACCTATTGTAGAACTGCAGAAGCAAAGTCTGAGGATTGCAGTCAGTACATGGTGACAGCTATGACTGTTACTGACTTCATATCCCACATAGGACATATGTCACAACAAACTCTGTTACAACAGTAAATGTATGAGGGTATCACAGCAATAGGCCAATATTGGCCCAGCGTTTGTGGCTCCAGCAGCAAGTTTGCCAACCTTTGTACATATGACATGCAGTAAGAGGTGCATATGTTCTGTATAACATTATATATTGACATCATACCAGATAACAAGCCAGTCAGATATCAGACTGCTAGGCATGTTATGTATAGTAGGGGTTATTGCTGACAACATAACCTTGGCATACAGCGGTTGTGTGTACAGTACTGGGGTCTGTGTACTTATGGTGATTGTCAACAGTATGTGTATTGCAAATACTTACCTTGGCCTGTGCACAGACTGTGGTAGATGGTACCATATTGGCTCACATGTTTATAGGGCCAAACACACACGTGTCCCATACCACAGACAGGCATTGGAGCACACTGTGTTGTGACCCAGTTTATGTAGGGTTAGTGTGTGAGTGGCACATATGAGGATGGTGTTTATCAGACTGTCCATATAGTGTTATATTAAGCTCGCGTACCATATGTGGCTGTGGCTGTGTTCACATTGGTTGTGGGTATGCACTTTCTCACAGGTGTCTGTTACTCTGTGCTGTGACATGCCTGTAGATCCTGCTATATTTGCAGGTACATGTGTATTCCCCTATACAAAATGTAGTACAGTGTTGTGGCAGTCTGCCTGTAGGTTGCACAGTGTTTTGTTACATGCCTAGCAGCCTAGTCCAATTACCAGTGTGCTGTTATGTCCAGATATTTGCAAGACATAATGTTGCCAGAACACCATAACTGTTGTGTATTTTTGACAATGCAGTGGGATTCGGTACAGATGTATGTCACTAACTACTGGGTAGTATGTGGACATGTGTCCTCTGCACCACCAGTTATTATGTCAGGACAGACAGGCATGTGTGAATGCATAAACTGTGTGGGCATATGTAGCCCAGTATTTATGTGATATACCCATGCACATGGCTGTTAACATCCACATTGTCAGGCTTGGTCCACATCTCTCACATGAAGGGGACCTATGTACACCTCTGGACTGACCAGAGAGTGCCACATATATTGGTCATATCTCTGCTGTAGTCCACAGGATCATTACTGTGCTATCAGTGGTACTGTACTATGATGTCCTTAGGATGTCTATCAGTAACCGATGGCATACATGTCAAAAGCAGATGTGGCCTCCCACACACAACATGTCTGTTAAGACAACCCCTGTTACAGTAGCAACAGTCTACATATATACCTGCAATACATACATGACATCCCCTTGCACTAAGAGGTTGAGACTATTGGTTTTGAGGTAGGACTCCACTCCATGTTCTGGACATATCATAAACATATATGTGTATATATATATATATATATATATATATATATATATATATATATATATATATATATATATATATATATATATATATATATATATATATATATATATATATATATATATATATATATATATATATATATATATATATATATATATATATATATATATATATATATATATATATATATATATATATATATATATATATATATACAAATATCTATATAGATATATAGACATCTACATATCTACATACATATATATATATATATATATATATATATATATATATTCACACACACATATACAAACACACACACACACACACACACACACACACACACACACACACACACACACACACACACACACACACACATATATATATATATATATATATATATATATATATATATATACACAGCTATATATGTGTACACATATACAGATATATAGAGATATATGCAGATATAGTTATGGATATTTATGCACATATACTTACAGATATCTACATATATATTGACATAAATAGGTATATCTGTTTAGATATAGATATATATGCACATATACTTACAGATATCTACATATATATTGACATAAATAGGTATATCTGTACATATGGGATGTACACACACACACCCCCACACCGACACACACATATATGTATGTATGTATATATACATATATATATATATATATATATATATATATATATATATATATATATACAGAGAGATCTATAAATGGCCATATATATGATGTACTATACAGATGTGTATAAATACATATATATGAATATATATGTGTATGTACATGTAGACATATATCTACATAGGTATTTGTATATATCCATATTCTTGTCATGTGTAAACTTGCTGTTGTGTATACCTTCCCAGATCTATCACACCGTATGTATCTGATATGTGTATATTTAGATATAACAACATATCTGATGCAACAATCATATCACTAACAAGTACTACACAATTGTGGAAGTCACAGCAATTTTTCAATACTATTCAATATGTATACTGACAGATACATTCGGAAAACAACAGCTTTTTTCATAGCGTGTGTAGTGGTTAACTGCTGTCACTACAGTGTGCAGGATCGTGGGTTCAAGTTCTGCAAGGACTATTTATTTTGTTGCTGGGCAGAACAAGGGCTGCTGGATATAGAGTGGTGAAGGCAGTTGATTGTTATCCTGTGGCCCAGTCTGTCTTTACTGTTGTACTAGTTGAAGGCCTTGGTCTGGACAGAAACATATGTAATGCTTTCAAATTACTGTATTAAATGATCTGTTTGAGAGTTGCATTAATCTGTTTGTATGTATTTCAAAGTCTAAACAGCTACATGACATTTCATATACAACTGTAATAGTACACAAATAAAACTTTCTCATGTATGCAAACCTGTGTGTGTTGTTATATCCTTTGACCTCTCTGTGGATATATGTTTTAGGCAACAATTGACTTTTGTATGGATGACTCATAGACTGTCCATTTGATAAGGTGGCAACTGTAGGAATACTGGCTGTTCAGTATGGTGTGCACCCTCTAAATATGTATCTTGTAGTTACATATATATATATATATATATATATATATATATATATATATATATATATACATATATATATATATATATATATATATATATATATATATATATATATATATACATATGTATATATATATGTATATATATGGGTCACCTTTAGATGCCCGACAACGCGTTCCGCCGACACGGAATCCGACGGGACGAAAACACCGACAACGCAGATGACCGACAAGGTGAGATATATATATATATATATATATATATATATATATATATATATATATATATATATATATATATCTGCATATATGTGTATGTGTGTGTGTGTGTGTGTGTGTGTGTGTGTGTGTGTATGTATCTTAGTAATGTTTATTGCTTCCACATTGTATATTCCCTATGGTAGCCAGACTGTACTAAATGCTATGTTATTGATACCAGCCTGACATCATACAGGTGGGATGGGTTACTGTTAACGTCTTGTGCTCATGTTGTGTTGGGTCCTGGTTATGGGGCTTGTAATAGTTGGTATTGTATTGCAGGGCAGATCTGTTTAGCTGTGGGGGGGGGGGCGTGATATCAATACATACAAAACATATTTAACTTGGGTCCCCTCACACACATTAACAGTGCCTGTGGTCATATATGTTTTTGTTATGTTCTCTTTTATATCTTTAGATATATATCTGTATATACACACACACACACACACACACACACACACACACACACACACACACACACACACACACACACACACACACACACACACACACACATCTACCCGTTTAAATACATTTCCTGTACTGTTGAATGACTGTGCTGGATGATATGTTTGTGAAAACATCAGGGTTATGTATATCTGACATGGCTTAGTGATAAATCACTTTGGCTGTGGTGTGCAGGGACCTGGGTTTGAGCCTTGTAAAGGCTGTTTATTTTGTTGCTGGGCAGAACAAGGGCCGTTGGATATAGAGTGATTAAGGCACTTTTAAGCAGTTGTAAGCAGGTTTGCATGGATTTGCGCAGAAGTAAGCACTGCTAACTTCTGGTTACAGTTTTTTTATACTGATTTAGCTTCTCAGTTGTTTAACCTCTGTAGGTATTGCTTACCCCATGCACAAACAGGCTTAAACCCACTTACTGCTGCTTAAAAGTGCTTACTCCCACTTACCCCTGTGCTAATTTCTTTAAAATAAAGGAAAAAGGGTTGATAGGAAAGTAGTGAAAAAGGGGCACAAAGAGGGAAAGACAGTAGGGAAAATAGCTAGGGATGTACAGGATGGGTGTAGGGAAGGCCCATACCTGCCCATTAATTCTGCAGCAACAGCTGTGAATATACACTGAATTTGGAGATAGATTTGGACACTCAAACCCCTGAGAGAGGAGTGAGGACAACAATAATATGTTGTGAAGCCAATTTGACCAGATTACATGTTTCCAGTGGGACATGTGTGCGATATGGACAGCTATGTATGGGGCCAGATTTTTTTTTTTGGGAACGGATTAGCCTTTTTTTTTTCTTCAGGTGAGAGTGGGATGTTGGGGAGGGATAATAGGTATATTTGGGGAGGTAGGTTGGGTAGGTTAACAGACAAGGCAGACAAGATGCATACAGGGGAGGTATATGACACATGTGCGGGGTAAACATCTTGATGGGGAGGGGTGTTTGGAAATCGGAAACCTATAAGCCCCCTAGTGAAAACAATTGGACTGAGGTCCCCACCCATTGGCAGTCACCATTGCACCTTCACAGCCCCAAAGGTGGCTGTGCTGGGGGCTGAGTAGGAGGGCCAGGCCAACCCTCTATTTGCAACATGCAGCACTTAAGCTGGCATAGCAGATCTCAGAATACCCTGTTTACTAGCTTACTATGCACCACACCCCAGACCCGGTGAAGGGTGACAGTGTCCTGTCTGTGCCTGTTCCCGGGGCGGGGGGAAAGCCCCATCCCTTGAGGCAGTTCCACCCAAATGTGGTGCAGGACCAATGGATGAGGAGATCCCAGGTTGGACCCCAGACGTGCTGGTAACTGGTGACACGGCCAGCTGAGGTGGGACAGGTGGGTTCGCTGGGACCAGCCTTCCCACATGTGCTATGGTGTTTAAATTTTACAACATATGTGGGTTAGTAATAGTCAAAACATTTCAGGATTAAGTATAACAGCATACATAGATATTCCTATTAACCCAAACACCAGATATGGAACAGTTGCATAGCAAACAGAACACATGCATATATGGAACCACAGTGGCCATTGCAACAGCATGCAGGTACATTGATAGCAGAATGCCACCAATGTGGGAGTATTTCAACATGGCACATGCATAGAAACAAATTTAAATAATTATCAAACAATAGGACATACAATGGATTTCATGTAGCGCATACCGATTGAGTTGTGTATTTAGTTTATTGTTGCAGATATGGTGGGAGGGAGAGAAAGATGTCAACTAACAACTACTATATTCTGTAGTTCTCATTACTTTCCTAGTCAGTGCTGTGATCTGTACCTTACAGGTATTAGTGCACTACCCTATCACCTTAGTTTGGACAGTGGTATGGATGTAGACAACTATATACATGAACTGAGTGTTACCTGGAGTATACACCTCCTGCCTGGTATACCTGTGGAGGTATTGTTTGTTAACACTACCTAACTGTTTCTACACATATTCCCAGATTCCAGGTTGATGTTATGCACATACCTGTCCATCTCTTATTGCACAGACTCTGGGCATGTCTTTACCACATGCAGGTGAACTGGGACATATTTCGACTATTGCCCTCTTAAACCTTTAGTGAATTGTACAATGACAGGTTTGTTTTCATTGACATTTTCCAAATATGTACAGGCCTGGCAGTCAGTTATATGACATGAAATGCTGCCTACATGTCAGAGATTAGCACACAGATATGGCAGGGAGACAGGGTAACAGCTGGTAGATATGGGCCAATTAACTGGACATTCTGGACAATTCTGTACACCTGTGGGGTATGATTCTGCATACAGTTTACTACCACTCCCAGGATTCAAACCATGGCTGTGTCTGCTAAAACTAAAACACTGTCCATCACATTTGAGTGCACTATATAGATATTGTTGTGCATCTCTTGTCTGATATCTGTCTATAATTCCCCTGTGGTTTTACATTCTGACCTTGTAATTACAACACTCTTATACAGGCTTTCCTAGACAGTTTTATTATGAAGCGCAGCATGGGTGACAGTGATGAGTAATACCTTATTATTCAGAGCAACTGCAACACTAACAATTTCATACAATACCAGAGTAAACAGTAGCAGTACAGGATATCAATCTTTTCTTTCTAGGCACAGTGTTCATATCTGACAGACCTGTGGGAGCAATGTTTGTTAGCACTACCTGAATGTTGCCACACAAATTACCAGAGTCCACATTAGTATTATGCACATACGTCTCACTCTGTTACTGCACACACTCTGGTCACAGCTTGACAACATGGGGGTGTAGATGGAACATACTTGGCTTATTACTCTCATAACATTTTTGGGAGTTGCTAGAGTGTCAGGTTTGTTCTTATATTTTCTTTGTATTTCGTGTTGTATTTCAGTTGTATTTCTTGTTTGCTGCCTAAATGTCTGGAATCATCCCACTGATTTGCCAGGGGACAAAGTGACAGGCAGCAGATATGGGCCAATTTACTGGACATTCTGGACATATCTGTACAGTTGTGAGGTATGATTCTGCATATAGCCTGCTACCACTCCCAGGATTCGAAACATGGCTGTGTGTGCTAAAAATACAACCGTTCACGTCTCAGTTGAGTGTGCTGTTTGGATTTTGTTGTCTGTCTTTTCACTGTTTTCTGTGTAAGTCTCTCTCAGTTGTACTATATGACCTTTGGGATTACAACAGTCATATACAGACATGCCTACACATTTTATTTATGTAGCACAGTGTGGGTAACAATGCTTAATACAACAGTACTATTCAGAGATTGCAACTCTACATTACCATATGATACCAGAGTAAACACATGCAGTCCAGCAGTTAGACCTTTATTGTCAGGCTATTATGCTGTTATTTGCATACAACCTATATGAGACTCTTCCTGCCATATTCTCTGGTGTATCGAGTACATGCCTTAAGCAATAAAGGGTTTATAAAGGTAATTCACTTACTACTACTTTTAGATTTATTTCCTATGACAGTACATGCAAGAGTATTACTAACCTGCCTCACGTTGCAACCACTGCAGTCTACAAGCATGGGTTTCCCGGTTCACAGCCCGCTCGTCTGCTGCTGTGGAAGACATAAGAGAAATATTTAGCCATACCTATCCATAATATACATGAGCTGGCAATTATTAAACAGGTAGTGGACTGATACTTACACACAGCTGGGACATCCCCTGTCCTCCTAGCCTCCTGGATCCACTGATCCAAGAGATCCCCCTTTCTCCGCTTCAGGTCGGCATAGTGATGCCTGACCTGCTCACCAGTTTGCGGTATGCCAGTGGCACTGGTGAGGTCACGGGCGAGACGGTCCCAGACTTCTGCTTTCTATTGGGAACCCTGGTACTGGCCCTGCAACAGTCTCTGGTCATGGTCTTTCACAAGGAGTCCTGCCATGACTCTGGACTCCTGGATGCCCCAGCGCTGCGCCCAAAAGCGCAAACCCTCTCCCATACCATACATAGTGCCTACAGTAGGAAGCTGCAAGCAGTTATGATATGAATTCCCACCTGTTGGGTTTAAATAGGGCTGGTTTCCCACACTTTGCACTGATTAGACAGTTTTGAAACTGCTAAGCTATGGGCAAACCTGCTTACCTAAGGCTGGCATTACTTAGAGGGGTATACTAGTGGGCAAACTGATTTAACTAGCCTACACATTTCTTACATCTACTAAGCTGGCCTGTTCAATGCTTAGTGTTGCTTAATTTTTAATTTGCATTATATTTCCTTTTAGGCATTGATTTATTAATCATTACATTTTATACATGTATTTGGTATCCATGATTCATGTGTATGTACACTGTATGGGGTCCTTGTGTTTATTAGGGGATTTCAACACTTTATTATAATGACACCTCACATCTGGGCTTAATGCAGTAGGTTATACAACATAAAACTGTATATAGATTCCTTTCACATGTTCAGTTTGAATTTCCTATAGTGAGGATCTGTTTGATGATACATTAATTGTTTGCACTGCTGTGATGGCTTAGTGGTTAACTGCTGTGACTATAGTGTATAGGGTCCTGGGTTCAACACCTGCAAAGGCTGTTTATTTTGTTTCTGGCCAGAACAGCGGCTGATGCATACAGAGTGATTAAGGCACTTTTAAGCAATTGCAAGTGGGTTTGTGTGGGTTTCAGTGAAGGTAAGCAATGCTAACCTCCAGTTAACCTCCAGTTAAATATGCTTACAGAGAGTTAGCTTCAGTATTGCTTAACCTGTGTGTGCATTGCTTACCCCCGCGCAAATGGGCTTAAACTAGCGTACTACTACTTACATATGCTTACTCTTGCTTACTACTCCTTAAATATGCTTACTCTTGCTTACTAGTGCTTACTTCTGCTTACCACCGCACTAATTTAGACAGTAATGTCAAATGGTTCTTGGGAAGGTGGTGGATTTGGAAACTGTATGGATTTATCATTCATTACACATTTTGCCTTCCATTTGTATGCCTGATTCCTGTGTACATGTACTGTATGGGGCACTTGTGATTATCTGTGGACTTTATAACATTGACACCTCACATCTGCATTTAATGCAGTACTACAGTTCACAAATATATGTTATTTAGTAGGTTATGCAACAAAAAATATTGGTCATAAAGTGGTTTGACATGTAAAATGGAATGTACTGGAGTGGGACTCAAACCGGGAATGACTGCTCGTGATGATCGTAAGATGAATGCTCTGCCCACTACACTATTGCAGTACTGCTTTATATGCATATAGCTTGCTTTTTATCCTCTTGTGCCATTTAAGCTGCATTAAATGTAG
This sequence comes from Protopterus annectens, assembly GCF_019279795.1. Taxonomy (NCBI): domain Eukaryota; kingdom Metazoa; phylum Chordata; order Ceratodontiformes; family Protopteridae; genus Protopterus; species Protopterus annectens. The sequence goes on from NC_056743.1 coordinate 1,263,493,386, forward strand.
CTAATCGATGGGCAAACCCACAGATCTACGGTTAAATTTAAACTGTTTCATAAAAAAAATGACCTTCTTTATATTTCATTTTTTAAATATTGCTATTATAAACTTGGGGGGATGTTGCTTGGGCTATGAGAACACCTATGAGTGGTCACACTCATTCTTATTCCTACACTGCTGTTCTTGATTGCAGGGGAGTGTATATTCTGAGAGCTCTTCTGTCAGACACGCCCCCTGCACTCATACACGCTCTGTGTCCATTTAGGAGCTCAGGCAGTGTGTCTTCATTGATATGCATGGCGTGCTGCCATCCTGCTCCTAAATGGCTGCTTCCATGCAGGACTAAGCTAGTCCTGCACGAAAGGATAGTGAATCCAGGGGAAAGTCTTTCTATCCTTAAAATAATTTTATTCTGGAACAGTACATATATCTGTTCGGTTTCTTCAGTGGTCTTTTATATTTAGAGAATTTAATAATTGGTTAGAGTAGGCATCCCTTTGTGCTTTTAAAATAGATTTTCACAACATCAGGAGTCTTTCTCTGTAACTGTTCATTATTTTTTCTTTTTCTTTCTTGTTTTTGTTTTGTTAACCAACTTCCTATAACTTCAGTTTTGATGTATTTGTCTTGCACTCTTGCAGTGATGACTATAATTTCTTCTATTATTTTCCCAACAAGCTACGTACGGTCTTGATTTTGCTGATTTACCATCAAATTTGATTTCAGTCTAAAGACATTTCCATGGCTTTTGGCTTCTTAATTTTTCACCATCCTGTAAACCAAGTAGTCTTCTAAGTCTTTTTCATAGTAATATTGCTGTAATTGCTAATTTCTTTCCAGCATTTATTTTACTTTATGTCAATTTTCGGACCCCTGCAATGTTAAAGTAGATAATCTAATTTTTCAGTCTTTTGCCTTTCAACAAATGAGGTAAGAGACAGAGTCAGATCCTGCAGTATAGTTTCTCCACATTCTAAAACTGTCTTTGCTACAGGTCTTTCTCATCAGATTCTTTATCATTTAGATAGCTTTCTTTACTTGTCCATTTGACTCAAGATAAGAGTCTGCGTGTTTTCCCTGTTTTTATGTGGGTTTTCTCTATGTGCTCCGATTTCCTCACAGATTCCAAAAGAAATGCAGCAGGTAGATCAGTGACTCTAAACTGTCCATAGGTACGAATGTGTTCATATGTGATATGGAAGAAAGACCTGGAAACCTTCTTCTGTAAACTCTGGAGACATTGGTGGGTATCCCCAGGGTCACTCTATGGGTTGGCTGTAACTTTTAAGAGAGAGAGAAAGGAATGTAGATTAGCTGTCATGTGTCTGAATTCACACTCATACAGAAATCTTCTGAATTCCTGACTTGTATATTGTGTACAACTAATAGATATGAGAACATCAGGTATCTTTTTTGTTTACTCAAATGTTTTTTATTTTAATGAAATGCAAAAAAAGCCAGGAATCTCATGTGCATAGATTATTATTCCATGTTCCTTAAAATAATTAAACTGACAGACAAAGCACAGGTGCATGTGTGATTAGTAAATTAAAGTTTATACTCTCGAGACATGAGATAACTGATGTTCTCATACTAATGGAGAAAAGTGACATAGCATGACCTACTGGCAGCATCTCCAGAGGGTGCAACAACACCTCCCCAGTGACAGACCACAAATGGCCACAATATAGCCTTCTAATTTCTCCTCTGCTAGATGATCTTCATTACCTTGTGGTGAGGCATCCCTGGAGGCAACAAGAGACACAGAAGTAGAAGGCAGGGCAGGGCAAGTCAGTGCAAAAGTGACTACTGCCATACTGCAGCCACAGCTGTGGCTGACACTGCAAGAAACAGTAACATAGATGGTGGGAAATAAAGCATAAAATAATATTTAAAGTGCAATAAAAAAGATAGAGACACAACAGGAAAAAAACATTATCAGGTCTTTATTATGCTATCTGACATAAATGTGCATGTAGGAGTAAAATGTTAGGTGCATGCAGTGCAGTGTAGTGCAGACAGAAAATAATTATTTTTCTATACTCAGAAATTACTCCCAAACTAGTTATTTACTATTTACTGACCTTACTGACACCCAAAAATGGTATAGCTCCCCAGCAAACCTTGTAACTAAAGCTGCTGCCTACTTCTCTGAATTTTACACCCTCTTGGATACATGCATCGAGGCATTCATACCAATCTGGTGTAAGTACAATGGCAAGTTTGGAACTTCACTCTACCCACCCTCTCCTATGTCCCATCCATTCCCCCCTCACACACCTCAGGCCTGTTAACATCAAGCCCTTTTATCACTTTCAAAAATTAAAAACACTACTTACATAAATTCTGAAACTATCCCTGGATGTCTGCTGAAAAACTTAAAGTCCTAACTAGCAAAACCCTTCCATCAGCCCTTCAACCTGACTCTTTCCTTGGGTTATACCCAGGAGGTGTGGAGAATAGCAGTTGTGGTGTCCCTGTATAAAATGTGGTTCAACTACTAACTCTGGGAATCACAGACCTGTCAGTCTCACTAGTATTATTTTCAAGACTATGGAACATATTATAGATGAACTAATACACTATTATATAGATGAGCTGGTATTCCTGGATACACATCAGTTCAGCTTTGTGAAGGGAAGATCATGCTTGCTCAGCCTGGTTGAGTTCTTTGAAAGGGTTACTGAGGCCATGTGTAAGGGGCAAACAGTCCACATTGCTTATCTGGATCTTGTCACTACCTTTAACAGTATCGCCCAAGCTGGCATCATCGACAAACTCTCCCAACTCAGCATTAACCTATATATGGTTCACTAGACTGATAATTGGTTGTTTGATAGAATCTATATCACACCATCATAGTCGTGGATATTTGTTCTAGATAGAAAAAATGTCACCAGTAGATTCCATAAGGCTCTGTCCTGCATTGTCTCCTCTTTGTATTATATTTCTGTGACATAGGATCATATGATCATAGTAGGTTACTAGGCTAATGGCCCTAGGGCCCTTACAAGCCTAGCCAATGACAACCTCTGTTCCCAAGAATATCAAGGTATTAAGCAGAACTAAGTTAACAACTACTTCCCTTGTCCAAGAGGGACACAGGAGAAATCCTGGGGTGAATTTGCAGTTTCCCATCCAATCATCCAAATTACACTTAAATAGGATCAGCGAGGGGCTCTGCTTTACCTGAATTGGAGGTTTATTCCAGAGGAGAGGTAACCTCTGGGAAACATATCTGTCTCTCCAGCAAGTTCTGTTGATGTCACATACTAGGATGAGTTCCCTAGAGCGAGTGCATTTTATACCATTTGATTTAAGAATGTGCAGCATTTCCATTAGTGCAGGATCTAAGATTGCTTTAGATGCAAAGCAGAGGTCGCCTCTGAGTAGTCTGTAAGACATAGAGTATAGTGATAGTGATTTCAGTCTGTCCACATATGAAATATGCTTAGACCCTGAATTTTCTTCATAAAAAAACTTTGAGGTCTTTCCACTTGCTGCAGGTGCCTGGTAAGGTACATACCAAATGTAGCACTGCACTCTATTATTGGCCTGATGAGTAAGGAATACAGGGGGGTTATAACCTCTTTTGCTCTGGATGCAGTGCCCTTACTTATGAGGTAGGTAAGATAGAAAGCCTTTCTTATCACTGCAGAGACGTGGTGGTCAAAGGAAAGGTTGCTGTCAACCTGTGTGCCCAAATCTCTCACCACTGATTGTGTGCTTAGGGTGTTGTTATTAATGTGGCAATCTGCAGGGATGTCACCCTTGCCAAAGGGGATGATCATGCATTTTTTTGCATAGAGTTTTAGCTCATGACTTTGGTGCTAGTCATTTGTCTGTGTAAGTCCCTCTTGTAGGATGTTGACATCATTTGGGGGCTCGATGACTGCACCCAGTTTGCAATCATCAGCAAACTTTGTCAGCCATAGGCCTTTTTTGGCCTGTACATTCAAGAAGTAGATGTCTCCCATTGCAATGCTTTATGAACAAAGGATAAGGAGGGCCATGGCAGACATGGCCTACTGCATAGCTGCTGCAGAGCAACATGTGAACAATGCCAGTGGAATGCAACAACATGGCAAAACCAATGGTATAAACATGGGCAGCAGTTAGAGATTTTCAGTCCAATAGTATCATATAAGTAAGCCAGTACTACAAGACAGAATAGATGAATAGGTATCCTGTCCTGAGTATGTCATGTAGAAGTGGCACTACCATGGATCACATAAGGGTCAATGGGTGCAATACACCAGGCAGTCTGACCAGTGCACCACATAAGAATTGCAGAGTGATGGCAATGGACATAGCAATGTAGGAGGCCACATCCACAAATGGACAGTAAAGTATGTCACATGACAAGGTATAACAGGTATATGAGCTCTACCCTGATATTGTTGGCACCATACACAGGTCCTAGGGATGGGGCACCATGGTAGCCTACTTGTATAGTGCAGCTGTGCCTGGGGATATATAGTCCTATTGGAAGTGGATGTCAGTTAATGTCCTCATTATTGAATTACACAAAATCAATTCCTATAATATCTATACAATATTATAGTACTACAGCTACATACTTACCTCTGCAACTGGAGAAACAGATTATATGCCTCTTAAAGAGGATTGGGTTGTCCTCAATTTACTCAGGAGCTGAAAAACAGGAAAGAACATGTAAATATCCATAAACTAGATGTCCTACAACTGGCGCAGGAGACATTTTTTTTACAATACAATAAAATACAATAAAATGCACCTGTCAGGTGCATTTATTGTGGAACTCAGGAGCACTGTACCTAACATCCGCTTTGCACTGGTGAAGAAGGTCAAGGTTGCAACTTTTATGGTTACTGTGGTGGTGCTGACAGTACTCAACTAAGTGGGTGATTCTTGTAGCAGCTGTCAGCACCTTGGTAAGGCAGTGCCAGGCACACAGCTTATACTAGGACCCTCATAAGAAGTCCCTAACAGGTGCTACCAGTGGTCTCTGTACATTATGTACAGAAATATTCTTGACTCTTAAGAACACCACCTGGGATCTCTGCTACACTCTGTGCTGTTAGAAGCCACAGCCACTTCACAGGTCCCAGTCTAGATGAGGATGGTAACACATTTGTGTTGATACATATTGTAGGTGTTATGTGATGTGTAACAATGGGTACCACTGCAGAGTGACAGGTTGCTATGTCACCGTAGAGGTGTATGAATGCATTCCATGGTGCTATATGAGTGTGAATGACACAAATATATGATTGTATAGCCCAGAGAATCAACATATTCTTCTGTGATTGCTTATTAGTACTCTTAGCAGCTGCAACAAATGTAATATATCCCCATTTATGCAATGCACCTCACAGTCTCTCATGTGGAGCATGTTCAGGTACAAGACTCTTAGCACAGCCTTGGTCCAGTATGCATTATGAGAAAAGTGAGATTCAGAAACAGTTAGCCATAACTGGCTCATTGGCATAACTGGCAAACTATCAGTTTTGAAAGTACGCAATAAGTACAGCAGTAGCCATCGCAATGCTCATTGCACTATGGAATTTCCTGCCTTCATGCAAAGGAAGTGGAAAGGAAGAGAAACACTTTTTTAGCATGTGCACATCTATAACACCAAGTGTTCAAGGGAAACTTATAGGTTCATAGGTAGGTACTTGGCTATTGGTCCAAGGGCCTAAGTAAGCTTAGCCAACAAAGTTCCCTGGCTTACGCCACCCAAGAAAGTCAATTTCCTGTGCCCCTGTCGAGCAGAGCCACAGAAGTGATCCCCGCGGTGTATTTCCTATTTCCCATCCACTCATCAAGATTTTCCTTGAAGAGTGCTAATGAGGAACTTTGCTTGACATAGATGGGTAGCTTGTTTCAGAGTATAGGAAGTCTCTGGAACAGGAATCTATCCTTCCAGCGTGTCCTGTTTATTGCAGTGACAAGGTTTAGGTCCCTATAGCATGTAGCTCGGAGGGATTGGGATTTCTTTAGGTGTAGCATGTCCAACAGCTCTGGATTTAACATAGCTTTATAAGTTAGGCAGAGATCTCCTCAGAGTAGGCAATATGCTACAGAGTAAAGCTGGAGTTTTTTGAGGTGGTCAGTGTAGGGCATCTGTTTGAGGCCAGTAATCCTCTTTGTGAGGTACTTCTGTGGCCTTTCCAGCTGCTGCAGATGTCTTGTGAGGTACATTCCAAAAGGGCCGTTGTACTCTATAATGGGTCTAATGAGTGCCGAGTAGAGGGGAACAATGACCTCTTTTTTCCTGGATGAGAATCCTTTTGTGATGAGGTGTGCCACATAGAAGGATTTCCAGACTACTGTGGTGATGTGATTATCAAAGTAGAGACTACTGTCCACCTGGGTCCCAAGGTCTCTTACTACACATTTGGCATTAAGTAGACTGCTGTTTATGTGGTAGTTCATGGGTACAGAGTTTTTATCAAAGGGGATGACAATGCACTTTATTGGCATTGAGCTTGAGGCCATGCCACTGACACCAGGCATCTGTCTCAGTGAGGCCCTTCTGTAGGATGTCCACATCATTTGAGGACTCGACTATGGCTCCTAGTTTGCAGTCATCTGCGAACTTCATTAGCCAGAGGACTTCTGTGTTAGCCTGTACTTCAGAGACGTGGATACCAAACAGGAGAGGTCCCAGGACTGAACCCTGTGGTACTCCCCTTGTCAGTGGTTTGAAGTCAGATTTGGAGTCTGCAACTTTTACACTGTGGCTTCTGTCAGTGAGCAAGTTGGCAACCCATCTTGTGATGTAGGGATTTATACCTAGTTTAGTGAATTTAGCTATAATTCCAGAATGGGGGATGGTGTCGAAAGACTTGGCGAGGTCAAGATAGGCTGTGTGAACCACCTTAGCCTTGTCTATGGCTTTGGTGACTGCCTCAAAGAAGTCAATCAAGTTCAGAAGGCATGATCTGCCTTTCACAAACCTGAACTGGATGGGAGATAGTAAATTCACCCCGGGGATCACTTCTGTGGCTCTACTTGACAGGGGCACATTAAAATAATTTTCTTGGGTGGCAAAAGCCAGGGTACCATTTGGCTAGGCTTATATGGGCCAAATAGGGTGATAGTTCCCAGGATCAGTGGTGGCTCCCCCCTTTGTGGAGTGGGATAACTATTGCTGTGTGCCATTCAGTGGGCACAAAGCCTGACATGAGACTATGATTGAACATGGTGCTTAGGTGGGGAGCCAGTTCATTCTGAAGTTCATGTAAAATGCAGCCTGGGATGTTGTCCGGTCCCAAGGATGCTGTGTTTTTGATTATAGAGAGTGCAGCTTTTACCTGCATATTTGTGATTACAGGGACTCTGCATTCTTCCTGTATAGATATGGGCCCTTTAGGGGGTGAGAGGGGGGTAAAGTTAGCACTGAACCTATCTACCAGGATGTTGGCAATATCAATTGGTTCTGTAATTTTCGTGCTGTTGTGCTGTATCTCAGAGCAGATATGGGTGTTGCCATTGAGATTCATGACATAGCTATAGAATGTTTTGTGGTTGCCCTTAGAATCAGTGGTGATTTTGTTTTCGTAGCTAGCTTTGGAGGATCTTATAAGGGATCTCAGCTTCTTACTGAGGCTGACCAGGGAGCTCCTCCACTCATGGGATTTTACTCTCTTTTGCAACAGTTCATTCCTTCTGTTGTAGAGTTTGTTTATGGCAGGGGACCACCAGATTGGATTCCTTTTTTTGGAGGATAGCATCTTGGTTCTGTTTGGGATAGCACGATCCATGCACTTGTGTAAGTGTTTATAGAGTGCATTTGTGTAGGATTCAGCAGTCGTAACTGTATTGTCCATCTGCATGGGTGTTATGAAGTTCGCCACTTCTGTCTTAAGAAGCATGAAGTTGGCTTTGGAGAAATTTTTTACCATGGTTTCCTTAATGGTGGGTGGAGACGGGATGCGGATATCTAGGATGATTAGCTTATGGTCAGATCTGAACAACGAGGAGTTGACTTCAGGTGTGGAACACCAGTCACTCATGTTGGTAATGACTAGGTTGAGGATATTGTTGCCCTTGGTGGGGGGGTGTGTGGATAAATTGATCCATGGCATTGGAATTTATGAATTCCAGAAAGCGTTGAGTGAAGGAGTTGGTACATGAGTAGTTTTCCCAGTTAATGGTGGGATAACTGAAATCGCCCATTATTAGCGTGCTTGGTTGAACCCTAATATTTTCCAGTATATCAAGAAAAGAGGAATGGGAATCCTTGGGCATGGTGGGGGATCTGTAGCAAGCTACAATTTGGATTGCAGTTTTGCCCAGAGTTAGTTGCACTTGGATAACCTCGGATGCATTATGCTACGGAACTAGCCTGGAGGTGTGGATATCCTTAATGAATATGGACACACCTCCGCCTTTGATGTTCTGGTCCAGGTTAGATGGCTGAAAAGTGTGGTATGAGTTATAACCTGGTAATGCAGGGGTGCTCTCTAGAACCTTGAACCAGGTCTCAGTCACTGCACAGATATCGATGTTCTCCATTTTAAGGAGTGCCTCGAGTGAGTGCATTTTGAGATTTAGACTTCTAGCATTGAGTAGCATTACCCTCAGTTTTTGCTTGCCTTTTCCTGTTATTGTGGTGAATTTGTCATTTAAACCTTGCCTAAAAAAGGCACTATAGGGGTGGCAAGACCCTTAGCCAATATCTGGAATCCCAGGTCTGACAGGTACAGGCCATCTCTGGCAAAGCATCGTGGTCTGTCGACCATGTTGTCCCAGGCAGACAGATAATGGATCCCTTTAGAATAACACCAGAAGCTTAGCCAATTGTTGAATTCAATTATTGTGTCCTTGTACTGCGGTATCATTCTGGGTGATGGCAGGATGCTACTCTGGGCTAGGGTCATACCTGCCTGGGCTACAAGATCGGAGAGCTCTTCCATGTCTCTTTTCATGTAGTCCAGGAAGGTACGCCCCAGGTCATTCACACCAACATGGACAATGACAGAGTCATATTTGTACTTGTTGTGGAGTGACCTGAGTGCGTAGGTTATTTAATTATTTAAATTTATTGGCCATCCTACAGTATTTCATAGTACCAAATTACAAAAGTGACCACCCCTTTCAATCCATCTTGCTGTATTAAAAATAGTAACTCTCCACTAAACCTTAACTTTTTAAATAGGTAAAACTCAAGTTACATACTTTCACATCTAACTTCTGTCGTGCACACTGCAGAGTGCATTCTTTTCAATCTTACCTTTAAGCATCCCTGTGACTAGCACTTTCTCTAATACCTGCTGGAAAGCACTAGGAAGCCTTAAACTCATACAAACACTGAACTCTCCTTGTTAATAAGGAGAAATTAATAGTAGGCACTAAACAGCCTATAATTGCAAAGTACCTTGCTAAGGAAACAGCTCCTGTACTTTACAAAGAAAAAAAAAGCCCCAAACCAGGCATGTCCAAGGGTCAGCTTTCGGTGATTTTTCCTGTCCACCTGGTGAATCTGGGCATACTGGGGCAATGCAGCAATTGCCTCATGTACACAGACAACCCTCTCCTCCTACCACCCAACACTACAACCTGTGAGAGATGCACTTACATAGCCAAAATGGAAGCAAAGCTCTCTCCACCCAAGATTGTGCTAAACAGTCAAGAGGAGAAGGTTAACACCCACACTACACCTCAAGCAACACATAGCCCTTCTAAACCCGCACCACCAACACCCACATATAGCAACACTAAATCCACATATGCAGAGGCCCTTAACTGTAACCTGCCCAAGCAACAAAGACCTCTGAAGCTGAAACGCAAACAAACACCAATCACAACCAATGTGTCACATAGTTCACAACACCAGTGTGCCACCCAGCAACAGCCGCTAAGGCAAGACAATGTACCTAACACTTTAGTCATAGGTGACTCTATAGTCCGGCACACTGATGTCCCTCTCACCAGGTTGAATAAGGAGAAAATTACAGTCGGCTGCCTGTCGGGTGCCAGGATTTGCCACATAACGCATGCACTCAAGTCACTCCACAACAAGTACAAATATGACTCTGTCATTGTCCATGTTGGAGTGAATGACTTGAGACGTACCTCCCTGGACTACATGAAAAGAGACATGGAAGAGCTCTCGGATCATGTGGCCCAGGCAGGTATGACCCTAGCCCTGAGTAGCATCCTGCCTTCGGCCAGAATGATACCACAATATAAGGATAAAATGATTGACTTCAACAATTGCCTAAGCTTATGGTGTCATTCAAAGGGGATCCAGTATCTGTCTGCCTGGGATGACATGATTGACAGACCACGATGCTTTGCCAGAGATGGTCTGCACCTGTCGCCCCTGGGATTCAGGTTACTGGCTAAGGCTCTTGCCACCCCTATAGTGCCATTTTTAGGAAAACTTCAAAGGACAAAACCACCACCGTAACAGGTACAAGCATGCAAAATCTGAAGGTAATGCTACTCAATGCTAGAAGTCTAAACCTCAAAATGCACTCTCTCGAGGCACTCCTAAAAATGGAGAACATTGATATCTGTGCAGTAACTGAGACCTTGTTCAAGGCTCCAGAGAGCACCCCTGCAATACCAGGCTACAACTCTTACCGCACTTTTCGGCCACCAAACCAGGACCGAAACACTAAAGGTGGAGGAGTGTCAATATTCACCAAGGATATTCACACCACCTGGCTAGTTGGCCAACACAATGTGTCTGAAATTCTCCAAGTGCAACTAACACTAGGTAAGACTGCAATCCAAATTGTAGCTTGCTACAGATCCCCCACCATACCCCAAGATTCTCACTACACCTTTTTAAACATACTGGAAAATATTAAGATAGAACCAAACACCCTAATACTGGGTGATTTTAACTACCCTGCCATTAACTGGGAAAACTACTCATGTCCCAACACCTTTGCGCAACAGTTCTTGGAATTCATAAATTCCAACGCCCTGGATCAACTAATCCATAGTCCCACCAGGGGCTCCAATATCCTAGACCTGGTCATTATCAACATGGCAAATCAATGCTCCATACCTATGGTCACCCCCTCATTAGTCAGGTCTGACCATAAGCTAATCACCCTTAACATCCACATCCCATCCCACCCCTCAGTAAAGAAACCACCATAAAAAACTTCTCCAAAGCCAACTTCATGCTACTCAAGTCAGAAGTGACAAACTTCATGACACCCATGCAGACGGGAACTGAAAGTTCAACTGCTGAATCCTACACTAAGGCACTGTACGAGCACATCCACTCATGCATGAATCGTGCCATCCCAAATAGAACCAAAATGCTCTCATCCAAAAAAGGAAGCCAATCTGGTGGTCCCCTGCCATAAACAAACTTTACAACAAAAGGAAGAAACTTTTGCAGAAAAGAGGAAAATCCCAGGATGCAAAAAACTCCCTTACTAGCATCAGTAAGAAACTGAGATGCCTCATAAAATCCTCCAAAGCTAGTTATGAAAATAAAATTGCCAAAGATTCCAAAGACAACCACAAAGCATTCTATAACTATGTCAAGAATCTAAATGGCAATGCTCAGATCTGCTCTGAGCTAAAACAGAATGGCAATAAATATACTGATCCAAAGGATATTGCCAATATCCTGGCAGATCGATTCAGTGCCAACTTCACCCCCTCTCACCCCTAAATGGCCCATCTCAATACTGGAAGATTGCCAAATTCCAGTAATAACGGCCACACAGGTACAAAATGCACTCTCTAAAGCCAAGAATACAGCATCCATGGGACCAGATGACATCCCGGGCTGTGTACTACATGAACTACAATATGAACTGGCACCTCACTTAAGTGTCATGTTTAATCATAGCCTCACCTCAGGTTTTGTGCCCACTGAGTGGCGCAGAGCTACAGTTATCCCAATCCACAAGGGGGATCCACCTTGGATCCCAGAAACTACCGTCCCATCAGTCTAACAAGCCTTATCTGCAAGGCCATGGAGCGTATTATCATGGAACTTATAAACAAAGACACTGGCAACCTTCAAATACTGGACCCCACCCAGTTTGGGTTTGTGAAGGGCCGATCTTGTCTCCTGAACCTGATTGACTTCTTTGAATCAGTCTCTAGAGCCATGGACAAGGGTAAGGTAGTCCACACAGCCTATCTAGACCTTGCCAAGGCCTTTGACACCATCCCCCACTCTGGAATCATAGATAAACTTACTAAGTTGGGTATTAATCCCTATGTCACCCAATGGGTTGCTAAATGGCTTACTGATAGAACCCACACTGTAAAAGTAGCCGACTCCAAATCCAGCTCCAGACAAGTGACAAGTGGAGTACCTCAGGGTTCAGTCCTGGGGCCGCTCTTGTTTGGCATCTACTTCTCTGAAGTACAGGTCAACACTAAGGGACTCTGGCTAACAAAGTTTGCAGATGACTGCAAACTGGGAGCCATTATTGAATCCCCAAATGATGTGGATACTCTACAAAAGGGCCTTACAGAAACAGATGCTTGGTGCCAGAGCCATGGGCTCAAGCTCAATGCCAAGAAATGTATTGTTATCCCTTTGGGAAAAAACATGTATCCATGAATTACCATATAGGTGGCAGTACACTAAACACAGAAAGTGTGATAAGAGACTTAGGGACACAGGTGGACAGTGGTCTCACCTTCGATAACCACATCGCCACAACAGTCAGGAAATCCTTCTATGTGGCACACCTCATCACGAAGGGCTTTTCATCCAGAAAAAGGAGGTCATTGTCCCACTGTACTCATCCCTCATTAGACCCATTATAGAATACAATGCCCCATTTGGTATGTACCTCTCAAGACATCTGCAACAACTGGAAAGGCCTCAGAAATACCTCACTAAAAGAATCACAGGCCTAAAGCAGATGCCCCACGCTGACCGCCTTAAAAACTCCAGCTATACTCTGTCACATATCGTCTACTCAGAGGCGATCTCTGCTTAACATACAAGGCCATGTCAAACCCAGAGCTGTTGGACATGCTACACTTAAAGAAATCCCAATCCCTCAGAGCTACACGCCCAGGGATCTAAACCTTGTCATCACAATAAACAAAACATGCTGGAGGGATAGGTTCCTGACCCAGAGACTCCCCAGACTCTGGAATAGATTGCCCATACATGTCAAGCAGAGTGCCTCCTTGGACCTCTTCAAGAGGAACCTTGACGTTTGGATGGGAGAAAGGAAATTCACCCCAGGGATCACGTCAGTCGCCCTGCTAGACAGGGGTCCAGGAAAGTAAATAATGTGGGAAGAAATAGCCAGGGAATTGTTATGGCTAGGCTTGTATAGGCCCTAGGGCTGATAGCCTAGTACCAACCTATGAACCTATGAACCTATGTGGCGGATCTTGGCACCTGACAGCCAGCTGACAGTAACCTTCTCCTTGTTTAGCCTGGCGAGTGGGACATCAGTGTGCATGACTATAGAGTCACCTATGACTAAAGTGTTGGGTACATTGTTTTGCCTTATGGGCTGTGGTTTATTGGCACACTGAGTCTGTGGGCTATATGTCATTTGAGTTGTGTTGGGGGTGGAGGTTGCTTGCATTTCTGGTTTGCAGGCCTCTGTTTCTTGAGCAGATTATTGCTGAGAGCCTCTGCAAATGTTTTTGTGTTTCTTTGTGTGGATTTTGGTGGCATAGATTTAGTGGGACTATGTGATGAGTGTGGTGTGATGCAAGTGTTTACCTTCTTCTCTTGACTGTCAAGTTCAGTCTTGGTTGGAGAGAGATTTACCTTTAGTATGGCTAGATAAGTGCATCTCTCACAGGTTGTGGTGTTGGATAGTAGGAGGGGTTGTCTGTGTACATGAGGCAATTGCTACATTGCCCCAAGATTCCAAGATTAATCAGATAGACAGGAGAGAACATTGGGAACTGTCCCTTGGACATGCCTGAATAAAAAACTTTCCTCTAGACAAGTGGGGAAAGTGAGTATAAGAGCTGTTTTTCTCTAGGCAAGTGAGGAAAGTAAGTACAAAAACTGTTTTCCTCTAGGTAAATATGAAGGTTGAGTGCTGTAGTAATTTGTAACTTATTTAGTGCTAACAACAAGTTCTGAATAAGTGATGAGCACGAATAAGCAAATTCAAGTGCTAAAACTAAGAATCTGTACCTGGATCTTGTGCTAGATAGGCTACCTAGTGCTTTCCACTCCCATTGATAAGCTAGAATGCTTCCCTCCAACACAGAAAGGCTTTGGGGGCTCAGAAGCTTATAAGCAGTCCTGGATACAGCAAACCTGTATCTGGACTAGACTAGATACAGGAAAGATGGGCAACATCCGCAAATGCGGGCTTTTAAACCAGTAAGTTGAAAGAGATGGAAAAACTGCCAAACAGCCAATAAACTACAATTTCCGAGCCCAAAACCACCCTTGTGGTAGATAGGCTACCTAGTGCTTACCACTCCAACAGATAAGATAGAATGCTTCCCTCCAACACAGAAAGGATTTGGGGGCTCAGAAGCTTACAAACAGTTCTGGATACAACAAATCTGTATCTGGACTAGACTAGTTACAGGAAAGGTGGGAAACAAGCGCAAACTCAGAATTTTGTTCAGAGGGTGGCCTAATGGTTAAGGTGTTTGCCTTACAAATACAAGGTGCAGGGTTTGAGTCTCACAAGGGATAATTGGCTAGGCTTAAAGTGGCTTGCAAGGGCAGTTAGTTTAGTACTAATCTATGAACCTATGAATCTATAAACCAGAAAGTTGAAAGAGATGGAAAAACGGCCCAAACAGTCAATAAACTACAATTTCTGGGCCAGAAACCACTCTTGTGGTAGATAGGCTACCTAGTGCTTACCACTCCCACTGATAAGCTAGAAGGCTTCCCTCCAACACAGAAAGGCTTTGAGGGCTCAGAAGCTTACAAACAGTCTTGGTTACAGCAAATCTGTATCTGGACTAGTTCTAGTTACAGGAAAGGTAGGAAACAAGCACAAAAGCGGCTTTTAAACCAGAAAGTTAAAAGAGATGGAAAAACTGCCCAAATGGCCAATAAACTACAATTTCTGGGCCAGAAACCACTCTTGTGGTAGATAGGCTACCTAGTGCTTACCACTCCCACTGATAAGCTAGAAGGCTTCCCTCCAACGTAGAAAGGCTTTGGGGGCTCAGAAGCTTACAAACAGTCCTGGTTACAGCAAATCTGTACCTGGACTAGACTAGTTTCAGGAAAGGCAGGAAACAAGCTTAGAAAAAAAATTTTTGGAAAGTGGAAAGGGAGAAAGGAGAAACAGAAGATAATTCAAAATTAAGGACCTAAGTGGCTTGCCCTTCACAAATGTTCTCTCTGTATTAGGTAGAATGAGTTAGTGACACTAGACTGGAATAGAGCTTGGATAGAGCTGAACAGATGGGTCTGGTAGGAGTGTCTGAGTCAAAATATGATCTTGTTGTACTTGGTTGAGTGAGCAAATGAGATAGACCCAGGTGGAGTGTTCAAACACAAATTTACAGGAGGGGTGGACAATTCCAAAGCCACCAAGATTAATACCAGAACAAGAACAGGCTTACATATTCTTTGGAAAATGTTTTGAAACAACATCTGCTATTCTACTAGTGTTTTTGGAGTTCAAGGGAAATTTGTCATCAACTGATTGCTGATTGGATGATACAGACATAAGAAAGGTTGTTAGTTCTCAATGAAGAGTACTGCCACCATGTTTTCTCTGATATCATAAGGTATGTTTAATACAGGTAGGGCACACAGGCCTTTTATGGATGCAGGGGACTGCAGGTTTGGCATTTCTGACCTGAGTGTCCCTGTGTGTTCTGTGGGTGAGAGTTGGGGAGGTTTCTGTAGGAGACAGTGTTCATTAATTTTCTTGGGTGGGTTGGGGAATTGGCTTTTCAGAATGCGTCGCCCCATTGTGGTTGTAAGAGGGAGTGTAAGTGCCTTTTAACATATGTCTATCTGTTGCTGAATGTGGGATTGGCCTTGATTTTCAGAATTGCTTTTGGAAATATTTCTCTCTCTGTCAGTGCTTGAATGGGTGGAAATTAAAATGTCTACTATGTTCTTCTAGCATTGCTTGTTGGGGGTCCTTTTCAAAGTGGGTATTTTTGTTTAAGGTGAGGTGGTTGTAAAACCCTATGGATATGTTATGGACTTGGGTGTAATACATCCACAGCATGTTGCTCTAGCCCAGAGGTGGGGAGAGCACACTGACGTGTATGTGTACCTTCCTACCTGATGTTCTCTCCAGATTTCATTTCTCCAAGTATATTAAAAAAAATTCTCCAGGTTGTTTTGGGTTTTTAATATAATGACATGAATGGACCCCATTCTTAAATCAGGGTATATTTAGAATTCATGAAATTAGCATTGTTTCATATTTTGATGTTAGCAAGAGTGCGCCTTTCAGCACCTGCAACCCCACAGAATTTCCTCCTTCTGTAATTCATACAGGGTTACAGGTATCAGTAGCCTGTTGCTCCTACTACTCTTGGAGCTATCTGGGTATCTTTCTTCCACGTTGTTCTCATTTCTGCTTGCAAATCCAAGTACTTTATTACTCTGTGTCACTCCGTACATAAGACACAGTAATCACGTGGCATAGCAATGTCTATGATCAACACTACATTTGTATTTTTTTCATGGACTACTATGTCTGTTTTTTTTCTATTTTTTGAACTGTTGGTGATAGGTGATCCCATGTGATATAAACTTTATCATTCTTTATAATGCTTTGAGGTTCATATTTGCAGTGCTTCTTAGCTACATGTGTATTGCAGTGTACAAAATTCCCAGTGCAGCATTCTTGCCACATTATTGTGCCTTTCAGTATACAGGCCCTCTGCCATGATTGTATCACACCCAGCAACATGTGCAACTGTTTACAGTTCTGTTTAACAGAACCTGCATTTGTCTGTTTCTCCAACATTTTCAATGGACTTTGTAAACCAATGTATTCCTAGTCCACTATCTTTGGCAGCCATTATTAGCTTTTTATCTTTTGTATTTAATTCACCTCTTCTTAACATTTCTGTGTCAAGTCTTGGTCAACGTGACATTGCTCCAGAAGACTCTGTATTTGCCACTAAACTTACAGGTTTTCCATTTTTTTTCTTCTCATCTGATCCTTTTCCTTATATTCTTTCTTTTTTGGCACATTCAGTTGATGTCTGATATTTATCTACTTCTGGTTTGATTTCCATTCCCATTTTGCTCCAAAATGTTTCTACTAAGCTAAGAAAAGATGTAATCTTAAATTTCAACTCATATTTTAAAACATTATCTATGTTTGGATCTGATGAGGTCAGCAGATATGTATACGGTCCCATGATAGATCTATACATGTACTCATTTTCAAAGAGGATCATACTGCCTTCAGGAGGAGGAATATATAATCTTGGTATACCTTGATTTCTTCTGTATCATTTGAGAAACATGAAGCATTTTTTCTTGTTTTGTGTCCAACTGATTCAATAATTTTTAGGGTGAATCAAACCCAATGTTGTAAGTTACTTTTACCACATTTTTCTTTTTAAATATTTTTGATCATCTTACTTTTCTGAATTCTTTCAATAGTGACACTTCTTGTCTTAACTGCTTTGTCATTTCCTCTATTTAATGTTTCAATGCTGGCATTCTTCTTGTCCCCTTCCTTTCCTTTGTTACTTTATGTTCTTGTGGTAGCATTTTATCCTTTATCAGCTTAGCTGCAGAGCAATATATGCTATTTATTTCTGTTATATCAAAAGAATTTCTCTTAATAGTCACAATTACTGTATTCATCTGTTTTACCAATCTTCTTACATTTTGGGTCTTACTTTCTGTTAACTTTTTCTTTCATTTATTTTAATATCTTTATCTATCTCTATATAATCAAGCAAGTCTTCCCTTAGATCATTTTCTTTTGGACTGGGAACATCTTTTTTACTCTCTTTCCTGTGAGTATTCTACAGCAAGTTCCAGACAACTTCCTGTGACATTCTTTTGAGATGCATCCTGTGTCATCTGCTACTCCTTCATATGGGGACCCAATGGTCCATCATGCCGGAACATTACCTGTGTTAGGGTTACCACTGTTTTCTGTTCCTTCCTTTTCTGTGCAACTCCAGCTGGGTTTTCATACAGGTCTCTTGCAAAAGGCTGTGGAGTATCACCATGTGTTAAATCTTTTTCAGATGCCTCCCACTCAGCCTGCTGATTCTTAATCCGGGCAGCCTTTGTTCCATTATTTTGCAACACTAGCTATGTAGGAGTCTCCACACTAAACCTGTCACTTCACAGATACTCCATCGCTTAATTTCTAGTTGTTTAATTTCTGTCTCATTAATCCTTTTTATACATTCTCCCTTTGTGATCTTTTTTTTTTTATTGTGAAAATTTCTATATCTGGGTGCTTTTGCTTGTATTTCTCTTCAAATATATTTGTAATTGCATTTTCTCAAAGATTAGTTTGGCATTTTCCTCTGCATATATATGGCACCATATAAGATCTATTTTCCAATGTCCACATTTCAACTATATACCTTTCAAAAAACTCTTTTTTTGTTCTTTACACTTTCCCACTTCTTCTGTGACTTCTTTTTTCCAGATGGCTGCATGTCCCTTTGTCTGTATAATGCTTTTGTTGATCTGTTCTATTAAGGAACATACATTTTTGTCTGTAGTTTTCGACAGTTTTTCTTGTGGAATATTTTTCTTTCCTCTAATTTCTCTCTTACTCTTCTTAAATATCCTCTGTCTGAAAATTCTAGGCATTTGTTGTAGTAGTAAGAACACATAATTTCTGCTTTGTTATCTCAATGCGTCTTTCTTGTCCTGTCAGATTTTGTGTTTTATCTGGACTACTTTGTCCTTTTACCATGGGAGGCCATCCTTTCCCGCACCCTGGTCTAACCACATGTTGGGAATGTTTCCAAGTCCTGATCATTTGCCTTGCTTTTCTTTTCAAAGGGTAAACAAGGATAATACAAAAATCTATTTTCCTTTAAGGCCCCTGAGCCAGTGGTAAACATTACTCAAACCGCTGAATCACTTACAAATGCCTTCTACCAGCACCTACAGGACTGCATGGATCAGGCAATCCCAAACAAAACTAAGACTCTTTGTACCAAAGGCAAGCGTCCAGTCTGGTGGACCCCAGCCATAAACAAGCTCTACAACAAAAGGAGGAAGCTACTACAAGATAGAGCAAAATCCTTGAAAGGTAAGACACCTTTGAACATTATAAGTAAAAAACTAAGAGCTCTCATAAAATCATCCAAGGCTAATTTTGAGAAGAAAATCGCCAAGGACACAAAAGACAATCATAAAGCCTTCTTTAGCTATGTTAGAAATCTAGGAGGAAACTCCCAGATATGCTCAGAATTAGTCCAAAATGATGTGAAGATTACTGAACCTACACACATTGCCAACATACTGGCTGACAGGTTCAGTGCAAACTTCTCCCCCATCCCCCAAAAGGAGAGATATCTATACCAGAGGATTGTATCCCCCCAAACATCTCCAACGCCCAGGTGAGAACTGCTCTCTCCAAGGCAAAAAACACAGCATCCATGGGACCGGATGGTGTCCCCGGCTGTGTGCTCCACGAACTCAATGAGGAATTAAACCCACAGTTAGGACAGCTGTTTAATCTTAGCATCACCTCAGGATATGTACCCAAGGAGTGGCGCACGGCGACTGTGGTCCCACTTCACAAGGGCGGTGCCTCCACCGACCCTGGAAATTACCGTCCCATTAGCTTGACAAGCCTTATCTGCAAAGCCATGGAGAGGATCATAATGGAACTCATAAATAAAGACATAGGGAACTTGCAGACTTTGGATCCAACCCAGTTTGGCTTTGTCAAAGGCAGATCATGCCTTTTAAACTTGGTTGACTTTTTCGAAACAGTCACCAAGGCCATTGATGAGGGAAAGGCAGTCCATACAGCCTACCTCGACCTGGCAAAGGCCTTGACACAATACCCCACTCAGGTATCATCGAAAAACTCATCAGCTTGAAT
Organism: Protopterus annectens; assembly: GCF_019279795.1. Classification (NCBI taxonomy): domain Eukaryota; kingdom Metazoa; phylum Chordata; order Ceratodontiformes; family Protopteridae; genus Protopterus; species Protopterus annectens. The sequence continues at coordinate 1,263,513,320 of NC_056743.1, forward strand.
GTAAACCCATACATCACAAGATGGGTTGCAAACTGGCTAAGTGACAGAACCCACAGGGTCAGAGTTGCTGGAGCCATGTCAGACTCAAAGCCTGTCACAAGTGGTGTACCACAGGGCTCAGTCCTGGGTCCACTCTTGTTCGGCATCTACTTTTCTGAAGTACAAGCAAACACAGGAGGGTTATGGCTGACAAAGTTTGCAGATGACTGCAAACTGGGCCATAGTCGAAAACACTTCTGACACAGATATCCTTCAGAAGGGCCTCACAGAAACGGATAACTGGTGCCAGAACCATGGCCTAAAGTTAAACGCCAAGAAATGCATAGTCATACCCTTCGGGAAAAACAAGGTTACCCCTAGCTACCATATAGGTGGCAATCCACTGAGCACAGAAGAAGTCATCAGGGACCTGGGGACCCAGGTTGACACTAGCCTTTCGTTTGACACTCATGTTGCTAAAGTAGTCAGGAAAACCTTCTACATTGCCCACCTGATCATGAAGGGATTCACATCTAGATCAAGGGAGGTCATCGTCCCCCTGTACTCATCACTCATTAGACCTATGATTGAGTATAATGCCCCATTCGGAATGTATCTGACCCGACACCTGCAGCAGCTGGAAAGGCCCCAAATGTTCCTCACCAAGAGGATAAAGGGTCTCAAAAATATGTCTTATGCTGCCCGACTGAAAGAACTCCAGCTCTATTCAGTCTCATACCGCTTGCTCAGAGGTGACCTGTGCCTGACATATAAGGCCATGTCAAACCCAGATTTGATGAATATGCTTCACCTCAAGAAATCTAGATCCCTCAGAACCACAAGGGCGGGAGATTTAAACCTTGACACGGTTATTAATAGGACGTGCTGGAGGGACAGATTCATCACCCAGAGACTCCCTATGCTGTGGAACAAAATCCCGGTACATGTGAGGCAGAGCACCTCGCTGGCCTTGTTCAAGAGGAATCTTGACCAATGGATGGGAGATCGCAGATATACCCCAGGGATTACTTCAGTGTCTCTGCTTGACAGAGGCACAGCAAAATAATAGGCATAGTTTTATTCAAACTAAAGCGGTGGCGAAAGCCACATATCTATGGGCTAGGCTTATAAATGCCCTAGGGCAGATAGCCTAGTATGAACCTATGAACCTATGAACAACACACTGAGTCAGCCTGCCAGCATGAGGAAACTGGATTACAATCAGTGGACTCACTAAGAGTCCCTTAGAGAGAGGTTTAATCAATGCTAGCATATACCTGCTTTTAGTGTTAATTCATGGTTGACTAGTTTCAATTACAATTTCCATCAAGTTGAATATGCAGTGAGGGATTCATTATTCTCACAATTTAAACAATTTGAAAGGTTTTTAATACAGTATAGAAGTTTACAGATGAATATAGGTTATCTTAATGAGTGTTTACGGGTGAAATGCATCCCAAAGGTGCTGCAACTTTAGAAATTTCCAGTGGGGTTAATAGAAAATTCACCCCTACATCAAGGCCTATTTGAACTGTTTGATAGAATAGGCTGAGAAATTATTAAGTTGATCGTTTTAGACAAGGTCATGCACAAAACACTGATCAATAAATTAGTACAACTAGGTATTCATGTACTGTTGATAAGATGGATAGCTGCATGGCTTGCAAATAGGACATGGCAAGTATCACACACCAACTGGAGAGGTGAAATCCTTGGTTGCAGTCAAGGTGTCCCACAGGGCTCTGTACTAGGCCCTTACTTGTTTAGATTGTATTTTTCAGACCTTACTTTTTCATCTGAGGTGTTCTACAGTATATATGCTGACGACCTGAAATTGGGTAAACTGATTGCAAGTGTTACAGATAAGGCATGTCTGCAACATAATTTGATTAAACTGACCATTTGGGCACAGGAGGAGAATAATATTGTTGATAAATACATCAAAAACTAAGCATATGAGATTTGGGAGACATAAACTGAAAGGTGAATATTTAATACAGCACACAGCGATTGAAACTGTAGACTCATTTAAGGACCTGGGTATAAGGGTAGATTCAGCTATAAGTTTTTCTAATTTTTATTTATTTTTATTTAACATTTGTTGACCGGGAAAGTCTGACTAGGTTCCACAGATCCTGTTTTCAGCGGAGGCCTGGGGAGAAATGCTCCAGAAGCATGTCTTTAGAATGTGGGAGGAAACCGGAGTACCCGGAGGAAACCCACGCAAACGCAGGGAGTACATGCAAACTCCACACAGAAGGCACCCCAGCCGAGAATCGAACCAGAGAACCTCTTGCTGTGAGGCGACAGCATTAACCACTGCACCACTGCGCCGCCCTATCAACCAATTGGCTAATGATAGTTATAGAAGAATAGGTTGTATAAAAAGATTTATAAAGGCTATGAAATCAAACATAATAAAGTCATTGTTTGCTACATTAGACCCAAACTTGAGTATGGAATAACAATATGGAAACCCTATAAGAAAACAAGCATGAATAAACTGGAAAGAGGACAGTGGAAATATACTAAGGGCATCCATGGATGTGAAATTCTAAGTTATTATAAAATATTAACAGTGTCTCTTACAGATATTTAAGAGGAGATCTTATTCAGGTATATAGGGCATTTAGGGACAACTACCTCTGGGAATGTTTGGGGTTATCAAAAAGTGCTAGAGAATTGTCAGATAACCTATGTAGAAGATTCTATAGGAATGAGAAGTGTACTAATTGGTTCTCTGACAGAGTAGCTGATGCATGGAACAGACTACCAAATTACATTAAAGCAAGTACTAGTTTAGATATTTTTAAGAACAGCATGGGCATTTATTATGGGAACAAGTGTTTTGGCATACTGGCAAGCTAGAAAGGCTTTAATGCCCGTGCTTGAAACGTATGTATGTAATGAACAAAAATTAAAGGCTTTGGAAGAAGAGATTAGATCATTAAGCCAGAGCATAGAAAATGATCTATTATTCCTACCATAACTACAGATTACATGTATATATTTCAAAAAGCAGACAACATCAAACAGGTTAATAAGCAGTGCAGGATGAAGAAACTTGGGAGGGTTAAAGTGGATTATGACCAGAAGAAGGCTTACCCTAGACCAAAAGTGTTTAACCAATGGAGTGTTTTGCAGATGGTAAACATGAGAGAGACTATGGCTGACTCAACAAGCTTGCATGTTGATTCTGAAACAGCAGATTTATACACTACTTCTGATAATTTTTTAGATCCCCCCAGTCCAGCAAACCAGGAAGGCTTATCCAACAACAAATTCAATATAGAATGAGCCGACATGCGCTAGAATTACAGCTCCAGTTGATGTGTGAGGAGAACAATGAGGTGAAAAAGGAGAAAGTGATATTTAAAGATTATGTTCGAAGCGAACCAGATGGATCAATTGCACCGATATCTATAGGTACTGACAATGAGGCATTTTCCCATTTCAAAATTTATAATTTTAGCAGTATTAATCTTAATAGTGATTTTCATTCTTTATTTCTAAAAGGGTTTACATTTGTTCCTGATTTTAAGATGGATATAGCCCATTTGCTTTTACAATTAAAGCTTTACTCCAGCAGCTGAATTTAAGAATATAAGAACAGTAGATTTTGGGAAGGATAACTTAAAAAGAAAAAGTACTTTCATTCCACACCCTAATCCAATGACCTCAGTATATGAATGATTATGTGACAAGCAATTCAAGAGAGCTTTAAGTAAACTGGGCATGAGTGGCAACAATTTAATTGAGGGTGAGAAGAAAACCCAGTAACATCTGAGAAACAATCAAGCAGTTAGGGTGATGAAGCCTGATAAAGAGGGTGGAATAATTTTGATGGACTATTTTATTTATATTGGTAAAATGATAGATATCTTGCATGATGAGTACACTTAACAGACGTGTGTCTAGAAATGAAATCACATTAGCTCTTTCTAAAATTGACATGATCTTAAATGAGATGTTAACCCAAGGAAGTATATCAAATGATGTTTTTCGGTATATCAAAGGGTTGATTACATGACAATTCCATCAATTTTCAGAACTCTGAAGGCCCACAAAAATGCAGTTGATCCCCCATTAAGGCCAATAGTAGGGTCAAAGGGATTGAAGACTGAGCCTCCAGCTGCTTTTGTGGATTATCACTGTAAGCATTTATTGAGGAATGAAAAACACATTCTAAAAGGTTTTTGGCATTTTCTGCAACTTTTGAATGAGTCTATATGCAGTAATGACATCATTTTTTGGCACCATTGATGTGATTAATTTATTTTCTGTTATCTTTCACAATGTTAGTATGGAATTTTTTCCACAATAGTCTGATTCAAGATGGACAGTTACAAAAGCATACAACTGTTTGTTATTATGCAATGTTCGGATCCTGTTTTAACTAAAAGTTTTGTTTATCTTGATGGGGATTTTTTTTAACAGACCTCAGGAGTTGCTATGGGTGCAAGATGTGCCCCAGTTTGTGCAAACATAATTTTAGCAGATTCAGAAAATTGCTGTGTAATTAGTTTCCCTTTCAGTAATCAAATTTACAGATATTTTAAGTTTCAGGGTGATTTATTTATTTTGTGGAAGGGAGACAGTACCTATTTTGAGCAATGTGTTAATTATTTGGGTAGCACTACAGATTTCTTGAAGTATACTTTTGATTATGACTCTGAAAAAATCCATTATTTGGATGTGACTATAGGGAAATATTTATGTAACAGTAAATTTACATCTAACATTTATTGTAAAAAATGTATTCTAACAAATTTTTGCATTATCATACTTGTCCTTTTAGCCAAAAAAAAGTATAGTGGAAGGTCAGATGGTGCGTTTATCGAGGTTAAACTCGAATGACACATTATTTAACATGGAACTGCATATTTTAATTGACATATTTAGAGAGCAAAGAGTCATCCTGAAACTCTTTTAAATTTAATAAAGTTTGGCATTTTAAATGGGAGAAGATCGAAATGCACCCCCATTTTGGGTTCAGTTGAACAAATATACAGTATAATGGTGATGGAAACCAAAGAAGGAATTAACAAAGCTTCAGGTTCCCACAAAAATGGGGTCACGCTAATCCTATACAACAGATTAGCTCCAGATTTGTTAAAAATTATGCATAGTTGCTGGGATGCAATATTTACAGATGAATTTATATGTATATTAGGTAATTCACCAACTGTAGTGTACAATAGGGGTAAGAATATTAAGAATTATCTGGAAAATGACAATGGTAAGGCAAACAGCTATTTTGTTTCAAATATTTACAAGTGTGGACATTGCAAATACTGTAGATTTATAAATGATGGTCCCTATGTTATGGTTGAGGGAACTGTATGGGCATTAAAATGCCCCGGTAGGTGCAATTGCAACACAAGAATGGTTATATACCTAGCTACATGCACCTCATGTTTGGCATTTTATGTGGGAAAACCACAAGAAAATTGAAAGATCACATATATGAATATACTTATGATGTTAAAAAGGGCAAGGGCAGTGGCAACCTATAAAAACACTCATCGGAATGTGTATCCTTCAAGAAATTATTTTTTTCATAACAGATAGGATTAATATTAATGAAAGGGGAGGTGATTATGATAATGTAATCCCAAAAACCTACAAAGAAGTAAAAAAATATATTTAATATAATTGAATGATTAAAAATAGAAAACCCAGGAATTTAGAATTATTTAACAAATTCATTGTTAATCATTCAATTATTGTATTGTTAAGTGTGGATTGATTTTTATATTTATGTTGTTGATTCTGTTAGATTTGTAACTCTGATGAAGTCCGTGTTTATATAGAGGACAAATGTGCTTAGTTTGTCTTATATTAAATGTGATTTTTGGCTTCTTCATGTGTTTTTGGGACTAGTTTGGTTTTTCACGTGGAAGATTGTCAAACTGTTGTTTTTGGTCTTTTCAGTTCAGTTTGCTTCCTAATGGCTGGAGTAGATAGCAATGCCAATGAATGCTCTCTAGCTGCCTCTAATTAAACCATTTTGTAATTATTGGTGACGTACAATCTTCTGTTGCTCAGCTGATGCAAAAGGTTTTAGTTTGGAATTGTGGAAGTGCTACTGACTTTACATTCTACTGATAGTATGACAGATACAGTTATTTTGTTTCCTTTGAGTCAGTCTACAACTACTAGCACTGATGATGATTTGAATGTTGCTCACTCTTCGGCTGCTTTGCCACTCACTAATGACTTAGAGGCTTTGTTTGCCATAAAAGCTGATCCATTTGGTAATGATAGGTCTTTTAACAGCAATGCTCATTCTAGCAATTATGATGAGACTTTTAAAACTTTATTATATGAATATGAAAAAAAGTATAAGAGATATAGGTTATTGGTCTACAAGAATTTATATTTAAGTCAGTGTCCCACTCAAAATTATGCCCAAAGGTCTTAGGGTTTTTAAATGTCCTACTGGGGTGATTAGCTTTGACCCTATATTTTGGGAACTTAAATAGTTTCTTAATAATAGTGGTTTACAGCTACTCAGAATTTTAATGAGACACAATGAGTCCCTTATTTCATGTCTAGGTGAAAATATTTGTAAACTTGATGGCAGTAAAAAGAAATCTGTTTCTTTTAACCATCAGAAGATAATAGATAATGACATGAAGGCCAATATTGCCTGTAAAATTAAAAAGATAAAAAGGGATATTGATACCTATAATAATGGTACAGCCTATACACCACCATCTACTTCTGTTATAAATATGGTACATTCTCATAGGCTGATGTCATTGCCTTCTGATAATGATTTTGTTTAGAGTGACACAATGAGTTTCCACAGTTGCAGAGATCCAGTCGGTTAGCAGCCAAAGATTTCACCCAAAGCCAGTAGTTACACCATTAAGGAGTCAACTTCCTATGGACATATACAAATATTCTCTTGATATGGTAATGGGTTATAAAGGGTAAAATAAGGTAAAAGGGATAGGATGCAGGAGAGGACACTGAAAGTACTGAATACTACTAAGGGTGGTTCAAATAGTTTTATTTTCAATTTGACTGATGAAACTTTTACAGATGCACAACTAAGTATTTTGTCTCGAGGTTTTAACTTCATTCCAGAAAGAAGGGTTAACCTAGCTCACGTTTTAAAAGACTTTAAATTATATGTGTGAAATTTCAATATTTCTTTTTTATTACTGTATGTTGAACTTAGTGATACTGCGCTATTTAAACCTTCGATCTTTAATCTCCCCCCTGTACCTACATTACAAGTGAGTGCTAAGCACCCTCCTTTTACTAAATTTTGTAATGTAAGTGTTGATGAAAATAAGTCATTACAACAACTTATAAACAGGATGGATTTATGCTTCATGAAAGCTGATAAAGGCAGGGGAAATGGTTATTATGTGCACTATAGACTATATTAGTGCTATTGAGTCTATGTCAGCTAATGAAGCTGAATACAAGAAGTTTTTGTTTATTTAATATACACAAACAATATCATTGTATTTATAATGCATTACTTGAATTGCTTGAACAAGGCTATATTGATTTAGTGACTTATGAATTTCCTGTGTTTAGAGAACTGGTGATTGCAATTTTATTTGGTATTCCAAAGATTCATAAGAATACTTTGAATCTGCCTATCCGACCTATAGTGTTGGCAGCTGGATCAGTTACTGGAACTCTTTTGATTTTTAACTGCATTTTTACCATATCACTGTTTATGTGAACTGTTTTTTTTGTTTTTTTTTGGTTCTGAAATTATTGCACTTAGTGGCAGAAGTGTGCAGTTAGAACTCATCTGATTGAAGGTTGCTGGAAGAGGGTTCAGTTTTGAGCTTTTTTACTGGTTAATTTGTTTAGATCAGTTTATGCTCATTTGCTACTTAGCAATGTGTTTCTGCATCGTGTACTGCCTCACAGCGGTGGGCACCATTGGTAGTTATAACGCAAACACTTTTTCCTGCAAATTTTCCCTTAGTACTATGCTGATGCTCCATCAGTGAATTCTCATGATTGTCCCTCACTAACAGATGATAAATACAGTGAAGCTCCTGAGGTGCCAACACAGCTGCTACCCACTAGCCCTTCATATTTTTTTGTCCACTTCTCATATCCTCTACTTTACCTGTTCAGTCCTGTCATCTCTCTGTTTCCTGATCACATCAACTTACCTAGCATTATGGATAGACAATTTCCCACAGTTTCTCCAGCCAGCCTGGTTGACATGGGCATCCTGAGGCAATGCAGCAATTGCCTCATGCACACTGACAACCCACTACGTCTAGTCCACACGAATTCATTATGTGAGAGATGCACCTATATCAAGAACCTAGAATCCAGGCTCTCTCGCTCACCAGTCAGTCCATCTGATACTAATCAGGTTGTCAGCATGCACACCTCACCTCCTGCACCTACCAAACCAACAACACATAAACGTACATATGTGGAGGTCCTTACAAGAAGCTTACCTAAACATCAGAGACCTCACAAACACAAACACAAGCATGCTTCACATAATACAGCCTCTGCAGAACATATTACACATAATATATCATACACCAGTGTCTCACCAGCAAGCCCCTAAGACATAACCCAAAAACAAATATCTTAGTCACAGGTGACTCAATTGTGAGACACACAGATGTCCCTCTCACCAGGTTGGATAAGGAAAAGGTCACAGTCAGTTGTCTGACATGTGCCAGGATCCACCACATCACACATGCACTCAAGTCTCTCAACAAGAGGCACTGATATGACTCCATCATAGTCCATGGTGGTGTGAACAACTTGAGATGTACCTCCCTGAACAATATGAAGAGAGACATGACTGAGCTCTTGGCCTTAAGCAGCATTTTACCTTCGCATGGGATGGTACCTCAATAAAAACAAAAAATTATTGACTTTAACAATTGGCTTAGTTTCTGATGTCATTCAAAGGGGATCCAGTATTTGTCAGCCTGGGATGACATGGTTAACAGACCTTGATGCTTTGCCAGAGATGGTCTTCATCTGTCACCCCTGGGGTTTCGGTTACTGCCTATGGCTCTTGCCATCCCCATAGTGCCTTTTTTAGACAATGTTACAAGAACAAAATTCCCAATGTAAAAATTGCCTCTAAAAACATCCCCAAGGTTATGCTGCTAAATGCTAGTAGTCTAAACCAGAACTTCACTAACTGGAAGCAGTCTTCACCCTGGAATATTCTGACATTTGTGCAGTCACTGAGACCTGGTTTAAGTCTTCAGACAGCACCCTAGCTATACAAAGTTACATTTCCTTCCACACATTAAGACTACAAACTGAAGGCATGAGAACTAAAGGAGGTGGTGTATCAATATTCATTAAAGATAAATACACCTCTAAGCAGCATGATTCCCTTGAATTACTTCAGGTGTAATTGACTGTAGGTAAGACCCATTTTCAGGTCATTGCCAGCTATAGGACCCCCTCCATAAATCAGGACATCCACTCAACCTACTTGGAGCTACTTGAGCCAATCAAGATACAACCAAACAGCCTGGTTTTGGTTGACTTTAATTACCCATCCATGGACTGGGTAAATTATATGTGTTCTAACTCACTTGCCCAAAGGTTTCTGGATTTTGTTAATTCCAGTGCCCTGGACCAGCTGGTTGACACACACACAATGTTCCCACCAACATAGGGGACCGTTGTACCACCCTCAGTGTGTGGCCATCCCTGGTGAGATTGGACCGCAAATCAGTCCCACAGTCTCACTAGAAGTAACTATAATGCAAGACCCCCCTCCCTTAGCAACAACTAGACTAAAAAAACTTTCCAAGGGCAAATTACAACCTCTTACGTGATGGCATAAATAGTTTCATAGCCCCTCCCCCCACTGATGAAATGCTGAGTTATACACTAATGCTTTCTACAAGCACCTGCACAATTGTACTGACTCTGTCATACCTGATAGAACCAAAGCAAGATCTTCAAGGAAAAACAAACCTGCCTGGTGGACAACTGTCATTAATAGGCTATACAACAGGAGAAAGAAATTGCTGTCTAAGAGCAGGAAGGAACCATCTCAAAACTGGAAACACTCCCTCCTCAACTTAAACAAGCAGATAAGACGTCTAGTAAAGTCCTCCAAAGCTACCTACAAATCCAAATTAGCTTCCCTAACTAAGGACAACCACAAAGCATTCTTTAGTTACATCTGTAACCTCAAAGATAATGGTTCCGAATGGAGAGATGCTAGGAGTCCAAACAGAGAAATGAAAAGTTAGCAAGCAAAGGAGAGTAGTAGTGCTAAAACTGAATTCATCCTCAAGTCTTGGTGAGTACCTTCATGAGGTGGACCCTGTTTTCTACAAAATCTCACCAAGGCGACACTGATATATAGACTGTATTTATATAGTATATATCATGGACAGAAGTAAATCAAAAATTAAAAGAGATAGCTGGGTGCACAAGACGCAGGATAAAAAAATGCCCAATCCCGTTAGGTGCACTGGTGCCAGGACTGGGAAAAATGACATTGTAGAATCCTCCAAATACAGAAACATTCCTACAATGGGGCCAGGCCCAGGGGCAGTTGCCCCCCCCCCCCGTTGTAGAAGGAAGTAGTAGTCCACAAAAATCACGAAAACTGATAGGCCAAAGAAGAGCCATAAAGATGATAGAGTGGACTATTGATGATAAGAAAGAAATTATTTATTGTTACTAGAATTTCTAGACACAAGATAAACAAAATGATTAAGAGAGAAATTACAGGAAAGAAAAATACTTCCACAAGAAAAACTGTCAGAAGCTTCAAATAAATATTTGCGTTTATTAATACAACAGATTTGGGAAAACAACATATAGTTCAAGAAACTTTGAACTGTTTGGAAAAAGAAGCATCTGAGGAAGTGCGAAAATATAAACAACAAAACCAAGACATATTTGAAAAGTATAAAAAAGAAATATGAACATGGGAAAGAAAGAGAGATTTGCTATGGTGCAATATTTATGCAAAGGAGAAAGCCAAATTAATCAATATAAAGAAGGCAGCCCCAAAGATATTTGAAGAAAAATACAGACAATGGCATATGGATATAAAAATTTCACAATAAAAAAATATCACAAAGATGGAACATAGAAAAGAAGATTAGTAAATAGAAGTTAAAAAAATAGAAGTTGAAGTTATGGACTGCCTGCGAAGTAAAGGATTTGGTGTAGAAGGTCAGGTTACATCACAGCATGATGGTGTGAGTCCCCAAAGTAAAGAGAAGCAGGAAGATCAGGAAACATCTGAAGAAGGAATATGGACATGGGAAAGAAAAAGAGATCTAATATGGTGTAATATTTATGCAAAGGAGAAAGCAAAACTAGCCAATATAAAACGAGCAGCACTAAAGATATTTGAAGAGAAATACAGTCAAAGGAATCTGGACATGGAAAACTTTACAATACAAAAAATAAGAAGACAAAGAGGAAAAGTAGAAAAGGAGATTATTAAAGGAGACATTAAAGAAATAGAAACTGAGGCTATGGATTATCTGCGAAGTGAAGGATTCAGTGTAGAAAATATAATTCAGAAAGCACTACAACAGGATAGAGCAATGGCTATCCAAATTAAGGGGACACCAGTGGAACAAGAAGTAATTGCTCAGGTGCCATATGAAGATAATTGGGACCTTCCATATAAAACCAGTATAAATGTTCACTTGAAGCTAGACAGCAAGGGAAGGAACAAGAAACTGTGAAAATTCTGATGCAGTCAATGTTGAGGAGTGATAAGCCAGTGAGTTCCCAAATGACAGAGCAACGGATGGCACAAGATGAAACTGAACAGAATGTGCCACAGGAAGATGTTATAGAACCTTCTATAGAATGCCTGCAGGAAATGGAAAACAAGGGATGTGCCCTCAGTTTGGAAGAAAATGAGCTAAGAGAAGAGTTGCTTGATTTAATAGACATAGACAGGTATATCAAGATCAATGAAAGAAATAGGCTGCAAAAGGTTAATAAAACCCAAAACGTCAGAAGTCTGATATGAACACAGTAATTAGAACTGTTCATAGAGATCCATGTGATATAACAGAAGCAAATAGGATATATTACCATGCAACTAAATTAATAACTGATAAAGTTCTACCACAAGAAAAATAGGGTAGTGGGGGAAAGGAAGTGGAGAAATCGAATACCATCATGGAAATATAGAATAGAGAAAATTATAAGACAAGAAGTGTCACTGTTAGAAGACTATAGAAGAGGGAACAGATCAACAAAAATACTAAGAAAGATAGATGTGATAAAAGCAATGTGTAGTATTAGAACAGACCAGGATCTATCATGCACTATCACAAATAACAAATTAAAATTTTCAGCACAGGCGGAAAAACATAGAAGACATGAAGATAAATATAAAGGAAAAGTACAAAATTAGCAATTTATTGATGACCCAAAAAAGTTGTATAGAGAACTGGGAAACAAGGTAAAAGGATTTGAAAGACCGCCAAAAAAGAAGAAATAGGTACATTTTGGAGAAATATCTCTGAAGATCTTGTGGAACATAACAAAGATGCTAAATGGATAGAAGAAGTTAAAGAAAGAATAAGAAGTTTAAAGGTACATGATATGAAATGGGATGAAGTAACAGCCAAAGAGATTGAAATAAAGTTAAGAAAAGCCTCTAATTGGAAAACCCCAGGCCTAGATGCAGTACCTAACTTTTGGCTAAAAGTATTAACATCTTTGCATGAAGATTTAGCCATGAGTAAGAGCTATTTATATGTGAACCCCGAACAGACTCCAGCCTGGCTAACAACAGGAAAAACAATGCTCCTATTTAAGAGTGAACCTGCAAGCTACCTTAAAAATTATAGACCAATGACTTGCCTTCTGACAATGTATAAGCTATATATGGGAATTGATGTCAACAGAGTTTATAGTCATTTAGAAGAAAACTCAATTATGGCAGTAGAACAAAGGGGCAATAAAAGAAAGTCATGTGGAACAAAGGATCATTTCTTGTTAAAGTCATAGTGGAGAACTGTAAAAAGGGGAATAATCTAGGTATGGCATGGATTGACTACAAAAAAGCATTTGATAGTATCTCACATTCATGGATAAAAGAGTGCTTAAAAATGTATAAGATACACCCTACACTGATCGACTACATTACAGCAACCATGAAACAGTGGCAGACCACTTTGCAATTAAGCCATGATAAAGGACAAATCATTATCCCAGGAATAAAAATTCAAAGGGGGATATTCCAGGGTGACTCTTTGTCACCACTGCTATTCTGCCTTGCCCTTAACCCTTTAAGCTGTCTACTTACCAGCTTAGACCATGGCTATAATTTGGCTCCTAGAAAACAACATAGAAAGACTTCTCATCTTCTCTTTGTCAATGATTTAAAACTGTATGGCTCATCAGATGAGTAACTGAAAGCACAACTGCAAGTTGTCAACATCTTTTCAGATGATATAAGAATGTCATTTGGTCTTGATAAATGTGCAAAAGCAGCCTTTAAAGCAGGAAAACTGCAACACCAGGAAAACATCAGTTTGGGACAGGAACGTGATATAACTTGAGCAAGAAGGAGTGTATAAATATTTGGGAATTGATGAAAGATCAACAATAAGACATGAACAAATGCAAATAAAACTTAGCAGGGAATATTTCAGAAGACTTAAATTAATCCTGAAAACAGCACTGACATCTAGGAACAAAATCCAAGCTATAAACCGAATTTTGCTTCCTGTCCTAACTTACAGATTTGGAGTAATTGACTGGCCCCAAAATGTGTTGGATAGATTAGACACAAAAACAAGAATGATGCTTCATGCTCACCAAATGATTTATAAAAATCAGTGCATACCAAGATTACATATTCCCCATTCTGAAGGAGGGATAGGCCTCCTTGAAATTGATTACATGTATAGGTCTGCAACTGAGGGACTCCATACATATCTGCTGACCTCACAAGACCCAAATATAGTGAAAGTTTTGAAACATGAGGAGTCTAAATCTAAGATGACTTCTGTGTTTAATCTAGCAAAAGCATATCAGCATCAAGCAGGAATGGAAATCAAACAAGAAGTAGATAAAAAACAGGCAGCAACTGAACGTGCCAAAAAACAAAAGAAAATATAAGGTGAAGGACCAGATGAGAAGACAAGAAATATGGAAAATGCATAAATATAGTTAAAAGTATAGAAAACTTCTGGAAGAACCTCATTTTGATCAGGAATGAGCGGAGGAATGGTTAAGGAGAGGGGAATTCAAACCAAGAGATGAAAGGTTAATATTGGCAGCACAAGATAGTGGGCTACGTACATGTTGGTTTACAAAGTCCATTGAACATGGGGAGAAACAGACAAATGTAGGTTTTGCAAAACAGAATTGGAAACAGTTGTACATCTTGTTGCTGGTTGCGACATACTAATGGCAGAAGGACTGTAATATGGCGAGACTGTTGCACTCGGGATTGTGCAAATATTATGGTATTGAAGTGGCTGAAAAACATTGGAAACAATAGCCACAAAGCATCATAGAAAATGATGAAGTCTACAATGCATGAGATTGTTCATTACCTACAGTTCAAAAGATAGATGCTAGAAAACCAGATATAGCAGTCCAAGAAAAGAAGACAAAAGTAGCATTGATTATTGAAAGTGCCACACCCAGTGACTACAGTGTCCTGCGTACAGAGAGACACAAAGTTATAAAATATCAGGATTTGCAAGCAGAAACGAGAGCAATGTGGAATAAAGATACCCAGATAGTTCCAATAGTAGTAGGATCAATGGGTCTTATAAAAAAATAGTCTACAATTATATTTAGAGATGCTGCCAATACATGTAACTCCATACGAATTGCAGAAGCAGTCATTACTGGGCACATTGCAGGTACTGCAAAGAGCACTTTTGGCTTGCATCAGAGACTCTAACAATACTAATTTCATGAACTTTAATCGTATTTTGACTTAGGAATTGGGGTTCATTCCTGTCATGGTATCATTAGAAACCCAAAATATTTGGAGAATTTATAAAGGCCCAGATTTACACTGAATTTGTAGTTAATGGTACTACATATATAAGACCCGTGGATATAGCAAACCTGCTGGCTGACAGGTTTAGTGAAACTTCACTCCCCTGTCCGGCCACATATACCCCAAAGCAACCTAACACCTATCCCCCTCCTAGTATCTCTGAGGAGCAGGTCTTAAGTGCCCTTTCTATGGCCAAAAACACAGCCTCTATGGGACCAGAAGACATCCCTGGTTGTGTTCTACATGGGTTAAAACAGGAATTAGCATCATCCTTGAGCATGCTTTTCAATGACAGCCTAAGCAGTGAGTCTGTCCCAGCAGAATGGAAAACAGTTACTGTCATCCATTTGCACAAAGGGGGTGCATCCATTCCACAAACCCCAGGAACTATAGACACATTAGCCTGAAAAGCCTTATCTGCAAGGCCATGGAATGAGTTATCATGGACCTTAGTAACAACGATATAGGAAATCTCCAAATGCTCAAGCTCACCCAATTTGGTTTTGTCAAGAAGAGATCATGCCTGTTAAACTTGGTAGACTTCTTTGAGACAGTCACCAAAGTTCTAGACGAGTGTAAATCTGTCCATACAGCCTGCCTAGACTTAGCCAAAGCCTTTAACACAACCCCCCACTCAGGCATCATTGATAAACTCACCCAGCTGGGTATCAACTCATATATTGTCAGGTGGGTTGCAAACTGGCTCACTGATAGAACTCATACAGTCACAATAGGGGACTTCACCTCCTCCAGCAGACCCATAAACAGTGGTGTTCCACAGGGATTGGTTCTGAGACCCCTACTGTTTGGAATCTATTTCTCCAAAGTACAGGCTAAAACTAAAGCTAAAGGAATGTGGCTGACAAAGTCACTGTGATCGATCATTGAAACCTGTAGCGATGGCAACATCCTGCAAGAAAGCTTACTCAGACTAACGACAGGTGCCAAAGTCATGATCTTAAACTTAATGCAAAAAATGCATTATCATTACCTTCGGCAAGGGTAATGTTCCTGCAAACTGCCACATCAATAGCAATACCCTAAGCACACAGCCAGTGGTGAGAGATCAGGGCACACAGGCTGAGAGCAGCCTTAACTTTTATCGCTATGTCTCCACAGAGGTAAGAAGGGTTTTTTATATTGCTCATCTCATAAGTAAAACCATTGACTCCAGAAAAAAAAAGGTTATAATCCCCTGTACTCCTCCCTCATTAGGCCAATAACAGAGTACAACACTCCCTTTGGTATGTTCCTTTCTAAACACCTGCAGCAATTGGAGAGAGCACAAAGGTTCCTGACAAAGAAAATTCAGGGTCTTCAAGATCTTATGCGGACAGACTGAAATCATTGTCACTTTACTCTGTCTTGTACAAACTGCTTAGAGGTGAACACTGCCTTGCATATAGAGAAACCTCTGACCTAGCTTTTATAGAAATGCTGCACATTCGCAATTCAAATGGAACATGGGTCATTCACTCAAAGGACCTTAACCTGGAATGTGATATCAACAGAATTTGCTGGAGTGATAGATTTGTCTCAAAGAGGTTGCCACACCTTTGGAATAAGCTTCCTATTCATGTTAAACAAAGCCTCTCGTTGGCCCTATTTAAGCTCAATTTGGATGATTGGATGGGTAACCGGAAATTCGCTCTGGGGGTTCTACCTGTATCTCTCTTGGACAGGGGCAATTAGGTGCTGAATTTAGTGTCTGCATGAACCAGACACCCCTGGGAACATGGGTTGAACTTGTCTAGACTTCTAAGGGCCCTGGGGCTATTAGCTTAGTGTAAAACTTAAATTGTTATATGAAATATTCTGGAGATTTTCTATGCAAGTTCCAGCAATTTACTATCCATGGTGGTCCTTATAATCCTTTTACAGTGGATATTCAGTCTTATTTATAACTATCCCTACATTTGAAGGACTTGATTTCTTTTAAGTTATTTCTTACTAAATATGCTGATTGGGATACAGTTAAGAATCATACAGTTTGCTTATATATGGGGTTTATATTGAACATTTTTTTTCATTTTTAATAAAGTTTATTATTAGCAGTTACAAAGTATTGCAATGGGAGTGGTAGTAGCTCCCTCTTATGTAAATATTGTTTTGGGTTGGTGGGAATATGAGATTCTCACTCAGCTGAAATACTATAGTTGTGTTAAATATTATTCTAGGTTTGTTGATGATTTATTTTTTGTGGTTAATGGTTCCATTGATACTTGTAAGTTATTTTTAGATTAAATGAATTCCACCACAACTTTTTTTTTTAATTAGTATGTAGTGGATGTGGTTTTGAGGTTAATTTTCTTGATATTACTATTGGGTTTAATACCCAGACTTATTTATTTTATAGTTCCTTATGTACAAAAGATACAGCAGTTAATAACTATCTATCTTATGACAGTAATAATCCACAGGATAATATCCAGAAGAATCAATTTATTAGAGATTCTAGACTTATTACTGATGACAGTCTATTGTCTAATGAGTTTATTAAGATCAAAATATGTTTTTTGGACAGGGGCTATAAAGCTTCTGTTCTAGATAACAGTGTCTGTGAAGTTTCAGATAAAAGAGGTAAGGAATTTGCACTTTTTAAAGAACATGATATGATAAATCTAGTAATAAACAAGGAGACATGTCACCTTATATTATTGCTTGTGTCTTTGATATGTCTCTTGACAATGTTTTTTTAACTTTGGTTTTAGATAATAATTAGACTATCATTAAAGGTTATCCTGAGCGGTTTAAAGTAGTGAGAGAGAGAGACCTAATCTGGTTTAAAAAGAGTAACAATTTACAAAATATTTTAGATAGGGATAGTTTTTTTAACTGCTGTCAGTGACACTAATAAAGAGCATGCATGGTTCTTTCTTTTGTGGAACCTGTAATGTGTGGTGCTTTATGAGCAACACTAAGTTTGTTATTTTTGAAACATCAAAAAACAACCAACTATGCTAATACAAAATTTGCTTGCAATACAGAAGCATTAGTTTATGTAGCTATTTGCCAAGGTTGTTCTCTGTTTTATATATGTATGACATCTAGGAAGTTCTGCAAACAAATTTTAGAACATAATTATGATATTAAGAAAGACAAGACTGATAATGCTTTGTATAAGCATTTAGCCTTGTTCTCTGAACATATGAAATGTATGTTTTATGGTTTGGAATTATCCACAAAAAGTCTTGGGGGGGGGTCAATTATAAAAATATTTTAGAACAGAAGGAAAGTTTATGGCAAATGAAGTTGGGAGCTGATAAATTTCTGGGTTTGAATGAAGTTATTAATATTAAATGTTTTCCTTAACAACCCTGGAAGTTAGTATAGTTTAACTGAGTCATTGTTAATCATTCACGTAATGTATTATTAAGTGTGGAGTGATTTTTTTTATATTTTTATTGTTGATTTTGTTAGTTTTGTAACTCTGATGAAGTCCATGTTTATATAGAAGTTGAAAATACTTAGATTGTGTTATATTAAATGTGTTTTTTGGCTTCTTTGTGTGTTTTGGGGATTAGTTTGTTTTCTTCACATGGAAGGTTGTCAAACTGTTGCTTTTGATTATGACACTTTGCTGGAAGTAAGAAAGTTAATGTGGCAAATACATCTGAATACAATAATGTTGTCAGACATAAATTACAGTATGTTGATCTCTAGTATTTTAATGATGAAGACAAGAGATATATAACAATGAGGTTATAAGATATTTAAAATGGCATTAGTTGTTTTCTTTAGAATTTTTAAAATAACTGATGTTTTATTGTTTAACTGGTTAACTAGATGTAGTATATAAAGGAAGTGGGGTCATGTTTATGAAGAAACTCTGATGAAACCCCTTTATCTAAGAGGGATGAAAGCACTATGTTTTTAAATAAAGATTGTGTATGTGAATAAACAACGATTTTTAGTGAGTCCACTGGTTGCAGTTTGGTTTGCTCATACTGGCAGGCTGACTCAGTGTGTTGCTTTTTATTCAGTCCTGCACCAGTTTGTCCACCAGGAGTGGGCACTTTTTTATTGTGGGACCTGAGTACCCAGTGTTCTTTTTAAGTCATTGACCTATCTTTCCCCATGATATATAAAATACATTCTATATATCAGTATCAACTTGGTAAGAAACAAGCATCCACCATGTAAAGGTACCCACTGTGACTTGAGAATGAAATTAGCTCCAGCAATATAGTGAAACTACTTGCCTTTTATTGCTGACTTCATATCTTCATTCAGACCCCTATGTGGAGACTAACATCTTGCTGCAGGCTCTTCATGAACATGACTGCAGAGCCACATTACAGATAAGAGTGACAGGACTTCCTTAAATGTGTCTATCAGGATCTTGTTGCATAGGTAAATGTTGTCAGTTGCCATAACAGGTCACAACAACTAGTATGTCATAGGGTCACTGACATAATCTGTCATGCCTATAATGAGTAGTGTAGAGTAGCTAGGACAGGGTAAAGGGGAAAACCGGACCAGGTGCAAAGTGTTAGGGGGTATGATTGGCCAATCCCAATCACTCTTTAATGCATGTATTGCATTTGTAGTCAAACCTGTGTTGTCTATTTTTTTTTTACTTTTTAAGAAGACCAATACACTAAAGCTCTTTATGTGCATGTGTGATCTACTGCCTGTTGTCACTACTTGCTACATTGTAGTAAACAGTTTACTGCAGTTTAAAAGTGAAAAGAAGAGTCTTTGTTTTAAACTTAAAAATTGAAACCTGAGCAATATAGTGTTCTGTGCAGGGTGTAAACTGTAGCAACTGCTTGCTACATTTGGAGCAAGTAATTTGCTACAGTTTAAAAGAAAATTATATTTTTTTATACTATGTTAGGAAGGAGGGATGAGGGCACGGAGCAGAAACAGGACTTGATTGGCTCCTGCATTTCAGGGGCGCTAGGTATCTGATCATGGACTTTTTTTTTGCTCTTCTGTTGAAGAGCTTGGGCAGGAGGGAGGGGCCACTCATCTGGCCACCTGGCTGGTATATCATTGGAAGGATCAGATGTTTTTTTTTTTGCTCTAAAAATGAAGAACTGGTGTAGGATGGGAGGGACCATGTATCTGGCCACCTGGTTGGTGTGCCATTAGAAGGTAGAAGGATCGACCCCTACTTTTCTGTGCTTAGGAGATTATGTCTGTAATGACTGAAGCTGCCCAGAACTGTAAAGTGGTAAAAAGAAAATAATTTCCATTTCAACAAATACTCTGTCAGTATTTCAGCTAAATGTGCTTGTCATGGCTAGTTGAAATATGACGCTTTGTTTTTTTTTTATTCCCTTGCAAAAGGAATATACATTTTAGTTCAAAGGTAATACTGAAAATCAGAAGAGTATAGCTT